>NC_056735.1:350623197-350773836 GCF_019279795.1 Protopterus annectens | reverse complement strand
AGGTTTTGGGAAATTTTTATACGGCCAAAGCTCAGATATTAAGCAGAGATAACCCAAAATGTACCACTTATATAAGGCAGGACATAATATCAGTGATGATATGAAACTACCCCCACTGCTATCAATGTCTACACAGAAATTCTAACAAGTACTCTGCAAAGAGACAGCCACATCTTCATTTGAGATAATATTCAGTGAGAAACACAAATAAATAAATTAAATAGAGTACTATACAAAAATGGACAGAAAATAGTGTACTTAAACTCACTTATACATCCAGTTAATTTCAGGTAGATCTTAGCTGGCCAAACCTCAGATATTAAAGAGAAATAATCCAAAATGTACCACTTATATAAGTCAGGACATAATATCAGTGATGGAGTGAAACTACCCCCCCCCACTTTTATCAATGGCTACTCAGAAATTCTAACAAGTACTCTGTAAGGAGATAGCCAAAACTTCAGTTGAGTTAATATTCAGTGAGAAACACAAATAAATAAATTAAGTACAGGAGTATATGAAAAAGAGCAGATAAAAATGTACTTACATTCACTAATACATCCAGTTGATTTCAGGTAAATCTTAGCCGGCCAAAGCTCAGATATTAAGCAGAGATAACCCAAAATGAACCACTTATATAAGGCAGGAAAGAATATCAGTGATGTGGTGAAACTACCCTCCACTGCTATCAGTGTCTAGACAGAAATTCTAACAGGTACTGTGTAGAGAGACAGACACAACTTCAATTGAGTTAATATTCAGTGGAAACAAAAATAAGTCAGATATAGTACTATATGAAAAAGAGCAGACAAAAGTGTACTTAAATTCACTTATCCATCCAGTTGATTTCAGGTAGATCTTTGGTGGCCAAAGCTCAAATATTTAGCAGAGATAACCCAAAATGTACCTCTTATATAAGGCAGGACAGAATATCAGTGATGAGGTGAAACTACCCCCCACTGCTATCAATGGCTGCACCGAAATTCTAACGAGTACTCTGCACAGAGACATCCACAACTTCAGCTGAGTTAATATTAAGTGAGAAACACAAATAAATAAATTAAATACAGTAGTATATGAAAAAGAGCAGATAAATGTGCACTTAAATTCACTTATACATCCAGTTGTTTTCAGGTAGATCTTAGCTGGGCAAAGCTCAAATATTTAGCAGAGATAACCCAAATTGTACCACTTAAATAAGACAGGACAGAATATCAGTGATGAGGTGAAACTACCTCCCACTGCTACCAATGACTGCACAGAAATTCTAACAAGTACTCTGTAGAGAGACAGCTAAAACTTCAGTTGAGTTAATTTTCAGTGAGAAACACAAATAAATAAATTAAAGACGGTACTATATGAACAAAAAGCAGATACAAGTGTACTTAAATTCACTTATACACCCAGTTGACTTCAGGTAGATCTTAGCCTGCCAAAGCTCAGTTATTTAGCAAAGATAACCCAAAATGAGAATATCAGTAATGAGATTAAACTACCCCCCACTGCTTTCAATGGCTACACAGAATTTCTAATAAGTACTCTGTAGAGAGACAGCCACAACTTCAGTTGAGTTAATATTCAGTGAGAAACACAAATAAATTAAATACTGTATTCTATGAAAAAGAGCAGATATAAGTGTACTTAAATTCACTTAAACATCCACATAATTTTACATAGATCTTAGCCAGCCAAAGCTCAGATGTTTAGCTGAGATAACCCAAAATATACCATTTGTGTAAGGTAGGACAGAATATCACTGATGAGGTGAAACTACCCCCCACTGCTATCAATGGCTGCACAGAAATGTTAACAAGTACTCTGTAGAGAGACAGCCACAACTTCAGTTTAGTTAATATTCAGTGAGAAACACAAATAAATAAATTAAATACAGTACTATATGAAAAAGAGCAGATAAAAGTGTACTTAAATTCACTTATACGTCCAGTTGATTTCAGGTAGATCTTAGCTGGCCAAAGCTCAGATATTTAGCAAAGATAACCCAAAATGTACCACTTATATAAGGCAGGACAGAATATCAGTGATGAGGTGAAACTACCCCCCACTACTATCAATGACTGTACAGAAATTCTAACAAGTACTCTGTAGAGAGAGCCACAACTTCAGTTGAGTTAATATTCAGTGAGAAACACAAATAAATAAATTAAATACAGTTGTTGTTGTTGTGTCTTTTGGTTTTTCCCGGTTAGGTGTCACCACAGCAGAACTCGGGTCTGCTAATGATTGGCAGTTGATTTTTACGTGCCGAGTTGCCGGCCCTGACACACAAACCTTCAACGAAGGTACACCAATTTATGCATGTTTCCACACAAAAGATGCTCTAGCTGTGAATCGAACAGAACAATGTCTGACTGTGAGGCGAAAATGCTACCACAGCACCACTGCCACATTTCCAAATAAATAAATTCAATACAGTACTATATGAAAAAGAGCAGATAAAAGTGTACTTAAAATCACTTATATATCCAGTCGATTTCAAGTGATCTAAGCTGGCCAAAGCTCAGATATTAAGCAGAGATAACCCAAAATGTACCACTTATATAAGGCAGGACAGAATATTAGTGATGAGGTGAAACAACCCCGCACTGCTATAAATGGCTACACAGAAATTCTAACAAGTACACTGTAGAGAGACAGCCACAATTTCAGTTGAGTTAATATTCAGTGAGAAACACAAATAAATAAATTAAATACAGTACTAGATGAAAAAGAGCAGATAAAAGTGTACTTAAATTCACTTATACATCCAGTTGATTTCAGGTAGATCTTAGCCAGCCAATGCTCAGATATTTAGCAGAGATAACCCTAAATGTACCACTTATATAAAGCAGGACAGACTATCAGTGATGAGGTGAAACTAGCCCCCACTGCTATCGATGGCTGCACAGAAATTCAAACAAGTACTCCGTAGAGAGACAGCCACAACTTCAGTTGAGTTAATATTCAGTGAGAAACACAAATAAATAAATTAAATACAGTGCTGTATGAAAACGAGCAGAAAATAGTGTATTTAAATTGACTTATACATCCAGTTGATTTCAGCTAGATTTTAGCCTGCCAAACCTTAGATATTAAGCAGAGATAACCCAAATTGTACCACTTATATAAGGCAAGACAGAATATCAGTGATGAGGTGAAACTACCACCCTCTGCTATCAATGGCTGCACAGAAGTTCTAACAAGTACTCTGTAGAGAGACAGCCACAACTTCAGCTGAGTTAATATTCAGTGAGAAACACAAATAAAAAAAGTAAATACAGTACTACATGAAAAAGAGCAGATGAAAGTGTACTTAAGTTCACTTATAAGTCCAGTTGACTTTGGGTAGATCTTAGCCGGCCAAAGCTCAGATATTTAGCAGAGATAACCCAAAATGTACCATTATATAAGGCATGACAGAATATCAGAGATGAGGTGAAACTACCCCCCACTGCTATCAATGGCTGCACAGAAATTCTAACAAGTACTCTGTAGAGAGACAGCCACAACTTCAGTTGAGTTAACATTCAGTGAGAAACACAAATAAATAAATTAATTACAGTACTATATGAAAAAGAACAGATAAAAGTGTACGTAAATTCACTTATACATCCAGTTGATTTCAGGTAAATCTTAGCCAGCCAAAGCTCAGATATTAAGCAGAGACAACCCAAAATGTACCACTTATATAAGGCAGGTTAGAATATCAGTGATGAGTTGAAACTACCCCCCAATGCTATCAATGGCCACACAGAAATTCTAACAAGTACTCTGTAGAGAGACAGCCACAACTTCAGTTGAGTTAATATTCAGTGAGAAACACAAATAAATAAATTAAATACTGTTCTATATGAAAAAAAGCAGATAAAAGTGTACTTAAATTCACTTATACATCCAGTTGATTTTGGGTAGATCTTAGCCGGCCAAAGCTCAGATATTTAGCAGAGATAACCCAAAATGTACCACTTATATAAGGCAGGACAGAATATCAGTGATGAGGCAAAACTACCCCCCCCCCACTGCTATCAATGGCAGCACAGAAATTCTAACAAGTACTCTGTAGAGAGACAGCCACAACTTCAGTTGAGTTAATATTCAGTAAGAAACACAAATAAATAAATTAAATACAGTACTATATGAAAAAGAGCTGATAAAAGTGTACTTAAATTCACTTATATGTCCAGTTGATTTCAAGTAGATCTTAGCCGGCCAAAGCTCAGATTTTAAGCAGAGACAGCGCAAAATGTACCACTTATATAAGGCAGGACAGAATATCAGTGATGAGGTGAAACTACCCCCCACTGCTATCAATGGCAGCACAGAAATTCTAACAAGTAATCTGTAAGGAGATAGCCACAACTTCAGTTGAGTTAATATTCAGTGAGAAACACAAATAAATAAATTAAATACAGGACTATATGAAAAAGAGCATTTAAAAATGTACTTAAATTCACTAATACATCAAGTTGATTTCAGGTAAATTTTAGCCGGCCAAAGCTCAGATATTAAGCAGAGATAACCCAAAATGTACCACTTATATAAGGCAGGACAGAATATCAGTGATGTGATGAAACTACCCCCACTGCTATCAATGTCTACACAGAAATTCTAACAAGTACTCTGTAAATAGACAGCCACATCTTCAGTTGAGTTAATATTCAGTGAGAAACACAAATAAATAAATTAAATAGAGTACTATACGAAAATGGACAGAAAATAGTGTACTTAAACTCACTTATCCATCCAGTTAATTTCAGGTAGATCTTAGCTGGCCAAACCTCAGATATTAAGCAGAAATAACCCAAAATGTACCACTTATATATGACAGGACAGAATATCAGTGATGAGGCGAAACTACCCCCAACTGCTATCAATGGCAGCACAGAAATTCTAACAAGTACTCTGTAGAGAGACAGCCACAACTTCAGTTGAGTTAATATTCAGTGAGAAACACAAATAAATAAATTAAATGCAGTACTATATGAAAAAAAGCTGATACTTAAACTCACTTATCCATCCAGTTAATTTCAGGTAGATCTTAGCTGGCCAAACCTCAGATATTAAGCAGAAATAACCCAAAATGTACCACTTATATATGACAGGACAGAATATCAGTGATGAGGCAAAACTACCCCAACTGCTATCAATGGCAGCACAGAAATTCTAACAAGTACTCTGTAGAGAGACAGCCACAACTTCAGTTGAGTTAATATTCAGTGAGAAACACAAATAAATAAATTAAATACAGGAGTATATGAAAAAGAGCAGACAAAAGTGTACTTAAATTCACTTATCCATCCAGTTGATTTCAGGTAGATCTTAGGTGGCCAAAGCTCAAATATTTAGCAGAGATAACGCAAAATGTACCTCTTATATAAGGCAGGACAGAATATCAGTGATGAGGTGAAACTACCCCCCACTGCTATCAATGGCTGCACAGAAATTCTAATGAGTACTCTGCAGAGAGACATCCACAACTTCAGTTGAGTTAATATTAAGTGAGAAACACAAATAAATAAATTAAATACAGTACTATATGAAAAAGAGCAGATAAATGTGTACTTAAATTCACTTATACGTCCAGTTGATTTCAGGTAGATCTTAGCTGAGCAAAGCTCAGATATTTAGTAGAGATAACCCAAATTGTACCACTTAAATAAGACAGGAAAAAATATCAGTGATGAGGTGAAACTACCCCCACTGCTATCAATGACTGCACAGAAATTCTAACAAGTACTCTGTAGAGAGACAGCCACATCTTCAGTTGAGTTAATTTTCAGTGAGAAACACAAATAAATAAATTAAATACAGTACTATATGAGAAAAAGCAGATAAAAGTGTACTTAAATTCACGTATACGTCCAGTTGATTTCAAGTAGATCTTTGCTGGCCAAAGCTCAGATATTAAGCGGAGATAACCCAAAATGTACCAGTTATATAAGGCAGGACAGAATATCAGTGATGAGGTGAAACTATCCCCCACTGCTATCAATGGCTACAAAGAAATTCTAACAAATGCTCTGTAGAGAGACAGCCACAACTTCAGTTGAGTTAAATTTCAGTGAGAAACACAAATAAATAAATTAAATACAGTACTATATGAAAAAAAGCAGATAAAAGTGTACTTAAATTCACTTATATGCCCAGTTGACTTCAGGTAGATCTTAGCCAGCCAAAGCTCAGTTATTTAGCAAAGATAACCCAAAATCAGAATCAGTGATGAGTTTAAACTACCCCCCACTGCTTTCAATGGCTACACAGAATTTCTAATAAGTACTCTGTAGAGAGACAGCCACAACTTCAGTTGAGTTAATATTCAGTGAGAAACACAAATAAATTAAATACTGTATTCTATGAAAAAGAGCATTTAAAAGTGTACTTAAATTCACTGAATGATCCACGTAATTTTACATAGATCTTAGCCAGCCAAAGCTCAGATGTTCAGCTGAGATAAACCGAAATATACCATTTGTGTAAGGCAGGACAGAATATCACTGATGAGGTGAAACTACCCCCCACTGCTATCAATGGCTGCACAGAAATGTTAACAAGTACTCTGTAGAGAGACAGCCACAACTTCAGTTTAGTTAATATTCAGTGAGAAACACAAATTAATAAATTAAATACAGTACTATATGAAAAAGAGCAGATAAAAGTGTACTTAAATTCACTTATACGTCCAATTGATATCAGGTAGATCTTAGCTGGCCAAAGCTCAGATATTTAGCAAAGATAACCCAAAATGTTCCACTTATATAAGGCAGGACAGATTATCAGTGATGAGGTGAAACTATCCCCCACTGCTATCAATGACTGTACAGAAATTCTAACAAGTACTCTGTAGAGAGACAGCCACAACTTCAGTTGAGTTAATATTCGGTGAGAAACACAAATAAATAAATTAAATACAGTTGTTGTTGTTGTGTCTTTTGGCTTTTCTCCGTTAGGTGTCACCACAGCGGAACTCCGGTCTGCTAATGATTGGCAGTTGATTTTTATGTGCCGAGTTGCCGGCCCTGATGGACAAACCTTCAATGAAGGTACGCCAATTTATGCATGTTTCCACACAAAAGACGCTCTAGCTGTGAATCGAACAGAACAACGTCTGACTGTGAGGCGACAATGCTACCGCAGCACCACTGCCGCAGTTCCAAATAAATAAATTAAATACAGTACTATATGAAAAAGAGCAGATAAAAGTGTACTTAAAATCACTTATATATCCAGTTGATTTCAAGTGATCTTAGCTGGCCAAAGCTCAGATATTAAGCAGAGATAACCCAAAATGTACCACTTATATAAGGCAGGACAGAATATCAGTGATGAGGTAAAACTTCCCCCCACTGCTATCAATGGCTACACAGAAATTCTACCAAGTAAGGCATGGTGGTACAGCGGTAGTGTTGTTGCCTTACAGCAAGAGGTTCTCCTGTTCGATTCTTGGCTGGAGGGCCTTCTGTGTGGAGTTTACGTTTCCTCCCCACGGTCGAGTGACCTCTGAAAGACATGCGTGAATGAGCATGCCTTCGCTGAAGGTTGGGCATCATGCTGGCAAATCGGCACTATATAAATCGACTGTCAATCATTAGCGGACCGGAGTTCCGCCATGTCGACCCCTAACCGGGAAAAGCCGAGAAGACAAACAAACTCTGTAGAGAGACAGCCACAACTTCAGTTGAGTTAATATTCAGTGAGAAACAAAAATAAATAAATTAAATGCAGTACTATATGAAAAAAAGCAGATAAAAGGAACTTAAATTCACTTATATGTCCAGCTGATTTCAGGTGGATCTTAGTTGGCCCAAGCTCAGATATTAAGTCTTGGCCCTTAATTATTGAATTGCCTATAAAGAAGGCAGTGCATTAATTTTCTCTTTCATGTTTACCTTTAGCCACAAGAGTAATATAATTTAGAAAACTTGACTGACCTAACATAGGTTCCTGAGTGCCTAGCATGATGTTTATCTTGGCTAGTTGCTTCTTAGATTCTACTGGGGAATCCTGTGAAATATTAATCCACCTATTATGCATCTAATGACTATATTTTCTTTTACTAGAAGTTTTTTCTTAAATGTCTTCTTCTTTGTTCCTGAGGTACATAGAAATATTTCCAGCCCTTCTAACCTGCCAATATACCAAAATACTTGTTCCTATAATAAGTGTCCTGGCTGTTCTTAAAAGGAGGAGGTGTATATAAGGTGGATGTATCACCCTTATTTCCTTGTTCTGGAAATAATGTTTTAATTATAATGGGCATTTTAACTGAGACAGAAAATGGCTGTGTAGATTTTCTTTTCCTAACAGTAATTGGTCTAACAGAAGTGCATCATCTCCATCATTACTGTTGTTTTCCAAATGTTGCCTCCATTGCTGACTTTTTCACAATCCTGAGGTATTGTTGGGTTAACTTGAATTTTAGCTTCTGCAAAAAGATTACAGATCTTATAACCAATGATGCCTTTTCATCTGAGATATTAGAGGGTGTATCCTCTTGACAGTTTTTAACTTTACTATTTTTCCTTTTCTTAATAGGTTACCCTCTGATACAAAATTATTACTCATTGTATGCTATCAGAAGGGATTGATGTATTGAGAACCTTTATTTGATGAATCTGAACTAAGTTCTGCCACTGCCAAATTTCTCACAGCATTAATAAACTTTTTTTTTTTTATTTATGCCCTGATTTCCAGTCTGAAATAAAGGCATAAAGTGTTAATGTTAATTAATAGTAGTCTTTATTTATTTGGTCTGCCTTAAAGTATATTTTCCTTTTCAGTGTGGTCTTTAGAGTACCCAGTCTATAACAATTTGTGCAATAACCATTATATAGATCTTGTAACTGTTTCTAGAAAGATGCAGAAGAGGAACATTCAGTAAGGAATTTATATTTAAACATTTTTAGGGAATAAAGACTAAGTGCTTTCATAACACAGAAAATAAAAAAAGAAAGTGCAAAGATTTAATGACAGTTTCTGAATGTAAATACAACTAATATATAAAGAATATACACAGCAATCCAATGTAAATAAGCAATCAAGGTTCAATAAAATATCAATGTGTAATATAAACTGGTGTAAACAAGTATAAAACTACATGTATAGTTTGAAGTTAGTTAATGTTGATAATAAGGACATTGAGAAAATTTAAATATACCATTATAGAGTAAAAAGTTTTACTACATATGAATTGCACTTTTGTGATGGCAGATTCTTACAAGAAAGTTATAATTCATTTAAAAATATTAACTAATGCTGGAAAAAAGGGATAGATCCAAGTAGGTACACTTGAACTATGAACAAGTGCATCTATCTTTGGAAGTAAATGTTGGTCTGAAGTCAGTAAAAACACATAAACACTAATATGCCTTTAAGATTGTTATAACTCTTTGAAGAAGCAGATTTTACAGTGTCAACACATAGATGTACTTAACACTGAAAAAAGTAATTATCGTTGGTGTGCTATACTGTGAATCATCCTTGGTGTACTATACTGCAAATCAAATGAACTTTCAAAAAGGTATGATACTTTAATTTGGTGTTACCATCTGATGGCTTAAACTGTTTACTTTCAAGAAGCTTGGTTTTATTATTAACCAACAGCATTGCCTAACAGTATACACAAATGATAAGCTTTGCTGTCATTAAAGTACATGAAGTCAGTACGTATCAAAAGTGCCTTCAAAACTATATGAAGGAGCACATTATAATAGGTTTTCATGCAGTGTGAACTTAAGGTAATGATATGCATTGTGTAAATATGGTGAATACTATTCTGATACAAAGCTGGTTATAATAAACATAGACATAAGGTGCGCAAAGGGTTTCAAATGATAGCAACTAGGAAAGCCTACTATAACACAAAATTATCAGCCTTAATAAAAAAATGAATAAACTACTTTACATATATAATAAATGGTGGTTTTCAGGGAGTACATGATTGTAGTGGTTGCATAGTGCCAGTAGCACTCTTATCACTGAAAGACATCCACTAAAAAATCTACCTTTTAACCATGCAGTTGATTTTTTTAATACTACTTTTATGACTGTTCTAAATATACTAGCTCCCATCAGGAAACTCAGGACTAAAGTTAACTATGCCTCATGGCTAAATAAGACAACAAAAGCCTTAATAAAAGCCAGAGACAATGCCTGGAAAAACTGGAAAAAGAATAACTTTATCCAAGACAGACAGAAATATCAAGAACTACGAAATAAGGCCAAAACCAAAACAAAAGTAGTAGAGAGACATCCAAAACAAGGACTCTAGAAACCCCCAAAAGTTCTGGCAGGCCATCAATACGCTTCTAAAATTGAGCAAAATAACCACCCCATCTCCCAACAATTCTGATAATGATAGCATAGCTTCAGAATTCAACCATCACTTCACAGAATCTATCCTCACACTATCTATCCAACTTTCCAACAAGAACACTAAAACCACCCCAACTGTAGAACAAACTAACATACCCACCTTCACACTCTCACTTGTACCAACCTCTTCAGTTAAAAATCTATTCTCTAAACTAAAACCCACCACACTCGCAGCAGATGGTTTACCCACAAATTTTCTAAAATTAGCTGCAGAATCACTAACATACCCCGTCTCAATTCTTATAAACCACTCTATACAAGAAACCTACATACCCCATCTATGGAAAGCATCACATATAATTCCCCTTCACAAAGGCGGAAACTCCTATGAACTATTAAACTACCGGCTAATTGATATCCTGTCCCCCCTTTCCAAGCTTCTGGAGAAATGTATTCACACCCAGGTAATGCACTTCTTATCCTCACATAACCTCCTCTCCCCCACACAGCATGGTTTCTGCCCAAACCATAGCACAACCACTGCTCTACTCTCCTTTACCAATCATATTAACCATCTAAGAAAAAACAACAAATTTGTCTCGACCATATTCCTAGATCTATCAAAAGTGCTTGATATGGTTTCCCATAACCTACTCTTATACACTCTGTCAACCTTATCCTTCTCCCCCTCTACTACTTCATGGTTTAGAAGCTATCTGACAGAACGCATTCAGTTAAATGGCAAAGTACACTATCCCCTCTATTACCAACTACTATAGGCATCAATACTAATAAGGATCAATACTGGGTCCTCTACTGTTCACCATTTTCACTAACAAACTACATACTTCCAGCCTGCATGCATCACTTATACAGTAGGCAGACAACTCCACCCTAATCTGCTCAGCCCCATCCATAACCACTCTTCAAAAGCTTACCCAAGAATCCTGCTGCTCCATGGAGCAATGGATTACTGATATCCAACTCATTCTAAACCCCAACATGACCAAATTACTCCTTTTTTCCCTTAATAAATTCAAATCCACACCTCCTACCTTCATTATCACCTCCACAAACGGGACCACAATCTCCCCCTCCCCTCACACTAAGTTGCTTGGGGTTGAAATAGATAACAATCTAAACTTTAATGTCCATATCTCACAAACCATCACAAAGGTACATAAGAAACTAGGAACCCTATACAAACACAAACAGTTCCTATTGGACCAAGCTAGAATCTCCTTAGCCCAAACCCACCTCTTGTCAACCCTAATGTATGCATCACCAATCTTAATTCATATCAGGAAAACAGACCTAAACAAACTAGAGTCATGTTACAATAAAATAACAACTCCACTTTCAGAAGTCATCACTGTCTTGCCTTAGAGCAGCTACAGTGGTTAGAACTCCCTCAGCTAATTAGCTATCACCAATTAGTCCTCACCTTCAACATAATAAGGAACCCTCAGAAAACCCCAGCCCTAAACTAACTTCTAAACCAATATTCTGCAAATCACCCTCTACGCTCATCCAACAAAACACTGCTCTGCATAACCAAAGCCAATAACACTGCAGGGAAAAGTCTGTTCTCCCACATCATTGCTAGGGAATGGAATAACCTCCCCCAAAGTAACCTCTGCATCATCCATCTCACTTTTCAAGACATCACTAAAGTCACACCTCTTGCAATCATAGCTCTGTCCCTGTATCACATAAAATCTTTTCTGCTCTCCACCTAACTTGCCACACCTCATTTCCTCACTGCTTACCTCAGCTATTCTGTACTACTCAAATACTCCTTATCAGGAACTACTATCCTACAAACTACTTCTCACGCTATGACATATCTCCCGAATAGCATTATTTTCTGGATTCCATTCCTTTATTTTTATGCTTTGTACTACCAATACAGAATTAAAAGTTTTGCTATCTATATACCAAGCTTGCTCAAATTAAACTAAGGTATGAAAAATCTCCTTGATTGTATATATGCTACTGTATAGAAGTTTTCTGTCATTTATGGATTATGTGTTGTCATATAAAGACATGGAGCTCTGATTGTACATATGCCTCTGTACAGAATTTATTTTGTCATTTTTTGTATTTGTACTGTGTTATGGAGCTTTTCTCCCCGGGCCTCTGCTGTAAATGGATCTTGTTCCAGTCGGACTTTCCCAGTAAACACATGTAAAATAAAATAAATAAATAAATAAATAATGGATCAACTTACTGTCCAAAATGTTTTCCAATTAGCTGCTGAGACAAGCTTCAGGATTCCTACAAACATGTAAAGGATAAAGTGAATGATCTTGTCTAGCCCTGGATGAATAAATGGATGTATGATACAGCTAGTATGTAAGCATGACAAGTCTGCAGAGACTAATAAAGAACTACTTGCAGATAAGCACTACTAACTAAATTTTCACTAAGAAAAACAAGCTATTGCAGGTAATCTGTAAACTGGTATGTAGTCAGTAAAGATGCCTGGATCACTGCTAGAAGTAGCAAGAGATATGGTACTAAATCACACCAGACTGGCAATTCCATTGCATTTCTTTAATACAAAGGTTTGATTGGAAGTCAGCATTTTATTATACTATTGTCTTGATGTTTATTGATTATTGTTTCACATACATTTTTACCATTTTATATAACACCTATTGATATTGTAATGGCATTTTTGATTATGGCCCTGATTGATAAATAGTTTTCGTATTCTTTATTGACGGGTGCAATGAGACCTTTAACACTCACCTGTACAGATACTAGCTCAGATGGTTGGGACCTTAGTTTGGTATATTATCCAAAGGATGGTAGGTACCTCAGGAGTGTGGTTTCTTTCTCAAGCTCTCTTGTAGTGTAAGCAATGGTCCCTGAATCCAAGTGCCTGATCAGGAAAAAGAAAACACCATCTTATTATTTTCCCGCTATCAAAGATAAGTATACAACCCACTGATTCACTAACACCTCTCATTAATCATTAATTTATTCGTTTTTTAAACTATGGAAAATATATACACTTGTTCTTAAAGTATGATTTATGTAAAATTGAATCTCATTTCACTGATGTGACACTTTAGCAAAACTGCACAGGAAAAGCTTGTAAAAAGGCAGTCCATGGTGATTTAACCACCCAAGCCTGATGTAGAGATCCCCTACACCACCTTACCATATATATTTATAGTATATACTGAGGTCAACTCCCCTTTGGATAAAAACAGAACTTTTACTAAACTATCCCACTGATGAAATAAGACTCAGTGATTCAACCAGTTGTCTTTAATAAAATAATGTTGTTTTATCTGGGAATTTTAAGGGAAGGATAAGGGAAGTAATACAAAACTAAATACATTTTTAACATCTTCCTTTCTTGATGGGGCAAAGGGATTTCAAGGATAATCTAAGTGCAGAACACCCCCTTGAGGTTTTGCCCCGGCAGGTTCACCCTGTTGGATATCTGTCTGAGATCACAATATGCCAAAATGTACAGTTTTGCTACAGAATTAACAGTAATATACAAGTTCTTTTCTTTTAAATATGCAGAATTAGCATATTAAAGTCTTTTTTATTAAAAATTATGTCACTCTGTCCACAAAGTCTGTGTTAACAGACTCAAATGTTATATCTTACAGGAGGTGTTCAGTGGTATTTATGAAACATGTTTATCAGTCTTTCAAAAATTAATTTCAACTAGAAGGCAGTTTTTTCTGCTAACAGATTCTGTTTACTGACTTTGCACAATTGCTTGGTTTATTTCTTGTCTTTTAAATTTGTATATGCACTCTACCATCTCTTGCCTATTTTAGGTTAAATATTTTGGTGTGACCTTTTCCTTACTAGTAGCTAGACTAAGCATATAACCGTGACTTTTGTTTAATAAACCATTTGTACATAACAAGGTGCTGTTTGTATTAGAGTGATACATTATAAAGACAGCCACAGTCTACCTTAATCATAGAATGTACATCAGGTCTGTCTATCAGTTTTTGCTAGCTACAATAGTACTCTATGATAAATGCTGTTGCGTATGGTTATAGTGTTCCATTATGAGAAACTTCAGTTGTTAGTAATTGTAAGTCTTCTAAGAATTGTGTCTCGGAAATCTACTGTTTTGTTCATACTTTATAGATGTTACCAGGAAAGGGGCTATCCGTACTTCCTCACTGAGTTACTAAATGGATGAGATGTGAAGGACATTGTTTAGTACACCATCCTGAGCATCATTAAACCCATAAGATTGGAGTATTTACAAATCAAACAGCTCAGTGTAAGTTCAATGACGTTTAAACTTGCTGAGTCCAATTCTCCATTGCTGAACTTCTCAGTTTTTTCCCATTTAAAATTACTGATAATGCAGCTTCTCTTTCTGCACTGACAGTGGTTAAACATGTATGTGGGATTTTCTCTTTTCTTTGTGGTGCAACTGTGGATTTATTATAGGTTCATAGGTAGTTACTAGGCTAGCTGCCCTTGTGGGCCATTTTAAGCCTAGCCAATTTCCCTTTTTTGTGTCTGTAATAAACCATTACATTCAGTAATAGATTGGCCTTACCCATTTGATGGTTGATAATTATATATTATCCCTAATGAGAGCAGCGCGGATTGTACTATAGATAATTTGAGGGGACCCATGTATGTGATAAAGCACTTCGGAGCTGCTTCTGACCATTAGTAGCATAGGGAGCAATCCTGCGGTAAATTATCTGTTTCCCATTCATAGATCTAATTTGCACTTGAAAATAGAAAGGGATGAACTTTGTTTTATGTGACTGGGGAGTTTGTTCCACAGCAGTAGTTTACTCTGTGAGATATACCTGTCCCTTCCAACTGTTTTGTTGTATATAAATAAGGGCTGTTTCTCCCTGCAGAACTTTTTAAAGATTTTGTTGACTTTATAAATAGGGGAATTGTCCCCCCCCAAGAAATTTTTATAGTTAACATTTGATGACCTGAAGCTTTCACCAGTTTGTTTCTTCTGGTTGACATTTCAGGAAATTTAAACTTAAAGAAATATAGAAGCTTTGTTTCTTGATGTGGCAATTTGCTTTACCACTACTGACCAAGAGATAAGCGTATATATAGAAGAACTGTTTTGTTATTTTAATCAGCAGTAGTCCACTGTAACAACCTATATTGCTACTGCTTATGCCTTCTTTGTGCTGCCTAAAAGCTAAAAATTATTTATTTATTTAGAACTGGGGAGAGAACCTCTCTGCTTACATATATAAACATAAAACATTAGAAAAATAACATGTGAATACAATTTCTAAACTTCCCAAAGTGGGTTTGAGAAATACAGAAGGTTTCTAAAGACACACAGAGACATGAATAAAAGAAAAGAAACAAATAGCATTAATATGATATACACAAAATAGGGGGCAGACACTCACATGTTGCCTATACACAAGTAGAAAAGAGAATGGTTATAAGAATATACAATTAGAGCGATGAGGTGATATGATTTGTCCAGGTGCAGAGCAGGAGATAACCAATAGCTGGACAGGTTTTATTTGAATCTGGCTTTAAAGGATTTCAGTTTTTGTAGTTGTCATAGTTCATTCAGTATGTTGTTACACAGTTTAGTTACATATCTTGAGTAAAGTGAGTTGCCAGCTATAGTTTTAGATTTACTACAAGTTAGGAGACATTTAGTTCCTTTGTAGATGAGAAGTGCTAGAGAATGTTGCTTGAAGAAAAACACTTTTTGGATTTATAAATTAGGTGGTGTGAGTTCTATATAGGAGAAATATTGTGGAAGCTCAGTCCAATGTAATTGTTTAACAGTGACACAGTGATGTGTTCTGGATTGAAGATTACTTGGGAATTATATTTTTTCTAGCACATTCTGAAAGATATGGACTAGCCCAATAAACTGTACCAGGTTTATGGTGTGTTTTTTCAATGACTTGAGGAATATGATGGTCACATTTTAGGGTTTCATCTGTAGTAACACCCAACAATTTAGTATGTGGTACTATCTCTGTTGTAGCATTGCCTTTAGTTTGTTACTGACAGTGAGACTTATTTAATTAATAGTGTAGTAATATAGCTGTGATCTTTCCGAGTTCAAGTCTCCATTGCTGAACGTCTTAGCCATATATGGCATTCATTGGATGCTTAAAGTCATTATAGATCTGAAACTATCTTCAGACATTAATGTTTTTAATTTTACATGTATTGCAAATAACTTCTAGTCAAAGAATTGCCTGATTAGTCTACATACATACTGAAACTTGTACTGCCTCTATGTTGCAATGCGACCCACTTCACTTTAAAATATCTAATGCTGAGATAATTGGATGTTTGATCATATGAACTACAAACAGGTCAGCTGCATAGATGAAGTCAGACCCAGTAAAATAATGTCAAAAATGAGAAAACAAAGGTCAAGTCAACATGGCCTCAGTTAAAAACAGGATAAAACTTTATTAAATACAAGTAAGCTCTTTCACGACAGAGTGGCTCTTCATCAGACCATAGAAAACATACAAACTCTCAGCATTTGTATACTTCTTAAGAGCTCCTAATAAGTCAATAAAGCAATTAAGATTAAACATAACCAGTTAATGGACTAAGGAACCATACCATTTAAGCCAGACTTGTTATCAGCTTGTAATAAAATGATCCAGCGCATCTCAGCATACTCAGTTTTAATAGTTAGATCACCCCTCTAATATCATCCTCAATTAATTGTAAGACCGTAAATTTAAAAGAATGTTGAAACCCATACTCAGCCACATGTTTAGCTGAAGTATTAATAAGCTTCTTCTTTCATATATCATATATATGCTGTTTATGCTCCTTTAAAGAGCGGTTGGTCTTCCCTGTATAAAAGCAGTGGCACACTAAACAAAATGCAAGATAAGCAAGATGTTTGCTTTTATAGTTGGCATATAACATTACTATAAAGATTTTGCCTTTGTCTACATGGTTAAATTGCCTTTTAAGTGATTTTGTTTTTGTTTTTAAAACAACATTTTGGTTCTGTGCCTACTATACACTTTAAATTCTCATCCTCCATCAAAACGTGAAAGGTCTTTTTAATAGCCTCACATACTAGATGGATGTCACTTGAATAGGTTAAAGAAATTCTATTAGTTGTGGTACTTTCATTAAAAAGAGTTCCAGAATCATTATTAGCAGAACTTTCTGTTAAAAAAAAGTATGGACTAGCACTACTATTTGTAGTATGTTGTACTTCTTCCATTATTCCAGTGACATCCTGTCTAGAGTAACCTCTGTCTAAAAAGTCACTGCTCCATTCCTGAAAAGTTAGTTGTAAACCTTCTTCACAATTATTGAGCCTGGAGGTTTATAAGAATTGGCCTTTAAATACATTCTTGTATCTATACCTTGGAGGCATGCTGGATCAATGCAATAATTTGTTCTTTTCACAGCTGTTAATATTATTGTTCAGTTAAGAGCTAGTGCTCTATTTTAAGTATATTTTGCCTGTTCTAAAATAGATGGGGAAACATACGACAGTAGTTTACTTACCACTCTATTTTACATTTTTATGTTAGGCTGTCAGTGCATTGTTAATCACTGTGATTTATTTATCCCTGGTCAGGCATAATCATTAAAGTCTAAGGTTGTTTACTTACTAAAGATGATTTGGAAGTTGTATGCTGGATTACTTTCCTTTCTTGGTAAAATATTTGTTTTGCTTTTGCATGCAACAGTTGCTCATTTTGTTTTCATTGTAGATTTATTGCTCCTAAATATGGTAAAAAGTTTTACTAAAATGGTATTATTTTTAAATTATTGCAGCTGTAGTGGTCACTGCCATCTGTTCTCCTGATAAGCAACTCACTGCAGAATATTAAACATCAAGTGCCAGATTACTAAAACCTGGTGACAGCTAAGTATGGTATTAATTGTGTGTTGTTAATTTATGTCGCTGTCTTTTTATGAAAAAAATATTTAGCTTTAATTTGATTCCACGTGAATACAGAATTATTTTTAAAATGAAATAAAATGTAATTTATGTATTGAACAGTTTCAGTGCCTTACTAGATCACATGATTTGCTACTTCTGTAGTATATGTAGACTTGAGAAGGCATGTTTGATATTTGTAACCTGCTTTGTATCATTACCCTCAGTTGATGTATATTCCATGAAATGGATGATGAAGACACTGCAGTCAGGAATATAACTAGTGGTGGGATAAATGAAGACCGAATGGCATGCACAACAAGGCAACACAATAACAGCAATAAGAACTAGATGAGCAGGGTCACATGACTAGCAGAAGTACATGGTGGATGTCATGTAATGATAAAAATGCAGTGCTATTCTTATCTTGTGATACACAATTATGATTGCACAAAAGGTAATATTTAAAGATGCAAAGAACACAACTATGTCTAAAATGCAAACTTGGGACACATGCAGAATGTCTTCAAACTGTCACATGTACAACTATGCAAGAGGTACCTCATGAAACAGTACATGAAGTACTGTGTTATAAATGTGGTGTCATACACTTTCTGAAACAGTGTACAACCAATATGTGGACAGCTGTCTTTCAAGTGGCAGAGTGTCACTATAGTGGTGGAAAAGCACACATTCTTGGTCGTTATCCTCACACTACCAATCACAGACCACATGAGCTTACACATCACATGTGATGTATACATCACATGTGAATGCAAGTTTAGAAATACACGGATACCAACTCCAGCTATATTTATTTTATTTTTATTTATTTCATTAACCTGATAACTTCACTAGAATCAAGCACCACTTTCCAAAACAAACATGTATCACTCTTTTTAAGCAGCTTGCTTAGAGTCACAAAGTTTGCAAGTGTTGATCGAGGGTATCAAATTAATGACTTCTTAGCAACTCATAGCTTTTACCCTCTGAACTAAACTTGACATGGAACAGTGATAGTATATTAAAATGAAGAAGAGAAGTGCTATAACACACTGCTTTGATTTTTATAGTCACTGCTGAACATAAGTGTTGCTCATACTCATACTGTAGGCAAATGGAGATTGAGGGAGTGAAACCCTGAATTACAGGTTGAAGCTTATTAGCAGCTCAAAGCCTTAACCATCTGTGCTAAACTGTCTCTGTTGACCATGCATTGCACCTTTTTCATGGTGTTGATGTGGACAAATTAGTATGCTGTCCTTCAGTGAGCCATGTTATAA
This sequence comes from Protopterus annectens, assembly GCF_019279795.1. NCBI lineage: Eukaryota > Metazoa > Chordata > Ceratodontiformes > Protopteridae > Protopterus > Protopterus annectens. The sequence continues at coordinate 350,754,369 of NC_056735.1, read as the reverse complement.
TGAGTTTGATGCACAAACATTGGTATATCTGTGAATGCCACTGTGTTGATCTTGAACATAAACAAGGCCACATGTATGTGATTCAGACTTAGTCAACTTGAATGCACTGGACATACTACACCTGCAGTATGTGCAACATGCACAGCATACATAGGTTCATAGGCAATTACTAGGCTAACAGCTCAGGAGCCTTTATAAGCCTTGCCACTATAACCTGAATTTACCTGGTATATGTCCCCTAGGAGCAGGAAGAAGGCTTGGGTCTGTGCCTATGTCTTGGGTATTTTCACAGATTTTTACCTGTGACGTGGGAGAATAATTTTTACCATGCAAAGCAGCATATGACCATGCAAAGCAGCATATGAAAAGACATCTGAGCTCCTGGGTTTACTGCTGTTGACTATTAGCTTTTCTTGACTTTAACAGGTATGTCCACTTTGCCACATAATGTTATCTATAGCAGGGCAGTTTCCCTCAGAAGCTACACCTGGTGTCCACTTCAGCTTCCTTCTTTAATATTCCATTCCTATTTATTTATTTAATTTATTTTTTTTTTGCTTGTTTGTAGGCTGTACTACACAAGCCGTTTTTCAACCACAATCTTGTTGCAAAAAATACAGCTATATGTGAAAAGTAGTCATATGGACACAGAACGCAATGGGGTAAATGATGTGTCAGTTAGCAATTAGTATACAAAAATAAGAAACTCTTTCTATGTATTTTTATACACATATATTTTGACTACTCTAATGCTTAACTGAAGATGTAAGAATCAAAGTATCACTTCAGACACTTGTGATGACACCCCAGTTGATTTTAAATTACAGTCAGCAGGGTGAAAGGGTTACAAGGCCTATTCTCACATGCAAATGAAGCATAGATGCAGAGTGAATCAGTACTGTGTGTGGGTAACTGACTGTATAATGTCAGCACTGCAGATGCATTGCACTTCATTTAGCAGTCTTGATTCTAAGGTGCAAATTTGAAAGTGTCTACATACATTTTGACCTTTACTTGTAGAGTGCTGATTTATATGAGCACAAAGATGTTCTTGCACAGTGGTCAAGGGCATATTTCTGAAGGTTACATCAAGATAAAGAGGAAGAGGACTGGTTTAGTGATGGAATGTAACTCTAATTTTTTTATGAAGAATGAATAGTGATCTTGTTAAGAGAGTTTGAAAATGAAAGTGCATTTGAGGAATTTGTATGGAAAAGAAAGTCATGCAAAGTTTTTTTGTACAAGGCATTGATGCTGCCTTTTACATCTATACATCAATCTCCATACATTATATCATGTTGTTTGGAGTTTCTGCATATTAATTTTGGAGCTGGATGTTATGACAGGCAGTGCTTGTTAGAGTATAGAAGTCAGAACACTTTTCTTAGTGTGGTTTTAGTTGTATTAACTGGTAGACCTGAAGGTTTTTAGAAAAAAAAAACATGCAGTGTAGCAACAGCTTGTTTTTGAAATCTGAGCAGATAAAGGAGTGACTCATGCATCCAAACCAAGCCAGTTTTAGATGGAATTTTTCCCATTTGATTTTAGAACCCTAGCTGACAGAAGGGCTAAACTGGTTCTCAGGGGCCTTCTTCTTCCTTTAACCACTTCTCCCTCTGTCTCTTTGCCCCTCTCCCCTGCCAAACAGTCAGGAGAAAAGAAGCCAGATAAGTAGAAAGAGAGACAAAAGATAGGTGGAACTCTTCTAAAGACAATTCTAAAAGTGGATATAAACACAAACCCAAATGTACCTCTTCCTCAACAGAGGACCTGCTCGGTATGAAGATCCACTTGTGTTTGACTCCTCTAGTTCTGGCAAAAGCAATGCTTTCAGTGCTCCTTCAGCACTGATCACCAGAAATTATGGCTCTGGGATCAGAGTCGCCAAACTCCTTTATCCTCTGTATCCTCAGTCCCTTCCTATCGTCAGGTCCTTCTTCCACATCGGCTAGGATCCATTCTCCTTTCCATCCCATTCCCCCTGCCAAGTTCTCCCCAAAACATTCTTCTCTTAAATTTGTGCCTCTTTTTTCTGGATTCAGAGCATGGATCCACACATCCAGAAAGGTATTGAAGTGGGTGTCCACAGCTTTTCAAGGTCTGTCGGGTAAATCATGACCCTAAAGAATTCAGATCTGAAATAGCTGATGCTTTCCTTCCTACAGATCCAAATGGATCTAGGGATCATCCCCTCTTCCTCCTCCTCCTCCTCTGTTCCATGGTCTGAGACTGCAGTGCTTTTGGCTCTAACCTTTCCAATTCTTCCCTCTGTTGACCCCTTGGTGCCAGGTCTGACAACTTAATTGCCTTCCCTCATGTCTTTGCCAACAGTGTGGCTGCCTCAGCACCAGCTCCATCCTTGATATTCTCGACTCCAGCCTTGTTGGAGCTGAGCACATTGCAGAGCCAAACATTGAAGTTGACATTCTGGGATCAAGTTTGACTCTTAGAGTATCAGTCATTCCTTCTCTTAGGGACTTCAGACTTAGACAGTTCCACTGCTCTCTTGACATCGGATACAACTGGGTCGGAGCCAGACACTGGTCTCTCATTCCGGTCCATGAATTCAAGGGGAACCAGGTCCAGACATCTTGCCTCTGTACTGGCTTTAGATGTCTTTTTGTGCTCTGAGACTGGTGCCTCTGTAGTTAGGTTGGATATACTCCAATCCCTTTCTCTGTCTGTTTCCTCTGCTACTGGTCAGAATGCACTGGGACACCTTTTACCCTCAAGAAACCCCTTGTTATTTGGCCTATTGCATCTTCCATATTTCTTTTTGGTTCTCTAGGAGTCCCATACAAAAAAACAAATGCAAGAGGAAGCATCTGGACTCACCTAAATCCTCCCCACAAAGATACCTATTTTGACTTTCTTGAGTTGAAATAACCCTCACAAGTCAATGTTTCTTAAAGCTTTCGGCAAGGATCCATCCACATCCTGGTTGGATCCCCTCTCTGTATGCCCTCAACAATATGGTATCCCAGAGGGCTTGGAGGGAACCCAATGTGGTGGAGCCAAGCCTCCAAAAGCCTCATAAGGTTCTAGTTTTGCCCAAGCATAGACTGTTTTGGAGCAAGAGTCTGGCTGTGAATGCTGTTGTGGTTGCTGCAGGCTCCAAAAAGGACACGTTGGAGAGAGTTCCACTTTCCATCCCCAAACAGTAAATCCCAGTTGTTGGATCATCTTAGAAAACACACCTACGCTTTATCCACTTTTGTTTTGCGTGTGCTAAATTACTTAGCTCATTTGATGAAGCTTCAACAAGACTAGTGTCAAAGACAATGAAGATACAGCAGCCTCCATATTCTCAAAAGGCTGTGGAAGCTCAGCTATTCACATTACAGTCGATCATCAGTGTGTTCATGAAGCTTCTGTCCAACACTTCCAATGGTACGGCCTGCTCTGCAGGCACCGGCATTAACATGTGCCTTCATGACTGGATGCCCCTTGTGTAACTTCACAGAGTATTTCAAGGCATTCTTTATTAATGCCTCATTTGTTGGATCCTCTGTGTTTGGTCCAAAGATCAAAGATACTTTGACTAGGAGTGAACAAGCTAGAAAGATCTCATCTGCCATGGGAGTTCACTTCTCCACCCCTCAGACCTTCTCTAGGAAGCAGGAGGAGGAAGCATCTTTTCTTTCATAAATCACAGCAGTCTTTTCAGGACACCCCTGCTGACAGTGACCATTGTGCAGGGGGGTCAACTGTAATGGATGTTGTCCAATAGGGCAGAGGCAGTCCATATAAATAAGGCTTCTGTGGTCCATTCTCCAGAAAACTCTTCCATTATTCATGAATGGTTACCTGGTTGATGCTCCCTGGATGCAGCTTAGGGGGCACTTGGCTTTCCACCCTAAAGCTTGGGAGGCCATCACTTTGGATTCTTGGGTTTTAAGAGTCATATCCTGAGGTATACCATTCCCTTTGTATTCATTCCAAAGTGAATGTTAAGATCCCTTCCCAATGTTCCACCCCAGCAGCAAAGGGAATCAGCAGTGGAGATGAAGAAGTTCCTTCTTAACGGAGTAATCCAAGAGAACCTACCAGACCAAAGCTGATCCTGGGTCTAACTGAGATTAATTTTGTGCCAAAGGAGGACCTCAAACCCATTATGAATCTCAGCAAATTACAGAAATATGTTAAACAGACCAAATTCTGGATGGTCATGATGAGTCCATTCACCCTTTCCTGAGGAAGGATGACTGAATGTGCATGGTAGACCCCAGCATGCTTACTATCACATAAAAACAGTAAGGCATTACAGGAGGTATGTGCCCTTTCAGGTGGGAGTCAGTCACTACAAGTTTTGAGTGCTGTCCTTTGGTCCCACCACAGCTCCCCAGGTCTTCACCAAATATATGGCAGTGATGGCAGCCTGGCTTTGCCTACAAGGTTATCATGTCTTTCCATACCTGGATGACTGCCTCATAACAGCTTCCACAAAGGGGTTCTTAATCAAAGCCAGGGACTACTTGTTCCAGTTCTTTCTATCCTTAGGCATAATAGTAAACTAAAAGTCTAACTTGGAACTAGTGCAGGCATTGGAGTTCATTACCTGCCAACTAGAAACGGTCAACCAAATTGCAAAGTTAACATCCTCAAAGTAAACTTTTGTCCAGATTCAAGTATCCAAGGTCCTGCACTTCCTCAGTTGTGCATCTTCATGGCCAGATGGCTGGCCTGCATCAGTTTATTTAGTGCTCTTAGTAAGATTCCACATGCAAGTTCTTCGGTGAACCCTACCAGTTCAATAGTCAGTTCTCACTCAGCTAATGGATTTTCCCATTCAGCTGACCACTATTTACCACCACCACATTACATGGTGGCTGGAGTCTCATGTTTCTGTAGGTCACCCTTTTGTTCATCTTCATCTCCAGGCCATGGTTACCATGCATGTTTCGCTGTGTGTGGGGGGGCTTTAAAGAGAATACTGTCAAGGTATCTTGTCTCAATCAGAGGTCAATCTTCAGATCACTGTTTTGGAGAGGAGAGCTGTCTTCCTAGCACTGCATGCCTTTCAGTACCTCCTCCCTAAAGGTGTGACTGCCATCCATTCTGACATCATGACAGTGCTGTGGTACATAAACAAGGAGGAACACATTCATATCAATTGTGTCAAGAGGCCATGGAGTCTGGAAACTGGCAATGTCCTCTCACTGGTTTCTGAAAACAACCTTCTGGCAGTCAGTTTGAACAGGAACATACACCAGCCTCATGAGTGAACTCTCAACCTGGAGATAGTGGCACATATATTCAGCCACTGGGATCATCCCTGCTGCAATCTTTTTGTTTCCCCTTCCAACACCAAATGCTGCAGCTTTTTCACCCTGATTCCACCAGAGGGACAGTCACCAAGGGATGGTCTCCTGCATGCTTGGCTGTTGGGATTCCTATACACCCCCCCCCAACCCCATTGATAGAAAAATGTGTCTTTAGAAAGCAGCTCTTTGCAGAGCAGTAATAGTCCTCATAGCCCCATTTTGGCTGGGACAAGTCTGATTTCTCTTTCTTTGGCCTCATTACTCTGCCCTTCCTATGTTCTGGACCCATTCTGGGGCTGATATCTTACCCCACAGTTCAACCTCACCCAAACCTTTAATCCCTCAAATTGACTGTTTGGTTCCTCCAAGTCCATTGATGGCTAGAGTTCCCAAGCTTTCAATAGAGTTATTCACATTCTGTCTTCCTTTGGGAAACCTTCTGCTAGGAAGGTGTATGCAAGTAAATGGAAAAGATTTTCCTTTTGGGAATCTTCCAAGAGTTTAGATGCTTTCTCTGCCCATTTGGATGCTATTCTTGATTTTATGGCAGAACTTCTTCATTATTGTCTCAGCTAATCAGCTATTAAAATTCAGTTGGCTGCCATTTCCATTTTCCATATTGGCATGGATAACATACTGGTTGCAGGTTTGAAACTTTCTAAGACTTTCTTGAAAGGTGCCTTTCTACTCAAACCACTGGTATGAGACCCTGAGCCAACTTGAGATCTCAATCTACTTTTTGCAAATTCTCACTAGCCTATCCTTTGAACCTGTGGACACATCTTTGAAGACCCTGTTCCTAGTGGCCATTACTTTTGCCAGAAGGTTATCTGAACTTCAGGCCCTATCTACCATTCTTCCATATCAGTTTTCCACAGTGATAGAGTTACTCTTTGATCCACTCCTTCCTTTTTGCCTAAGGTGCCCTGTGTGTCAAATGTGAATCAGCCAATACATCTACCCATTTTCTTTACCAATTTCAGTAAAAAAGGAGTGTACTTGCCACACTCTCTAGATGTTCATCATCAATTGAGGTTCTCTTCGAACAGAACTAAAAGTTTCAGAACATCTAACCAGCTTTTTGACTTCCTTTCCAAATCTCAACTGGGCAATCCTGTTTTGAAAGTGATCCTACCCAGATGGCTTTCTGACTGCATTTCCTATGCCTACTTCTTATAGGTTCATAGATAGGTACTAGGCTATCTGTCCGAAGGCATTTATAAGCATAGCCAGAATGTGTTGCCTTTCGCCACCCCCTTAGATAAGTTCCCTGTGCCTCTGTCCAGCAGAGCCACTGAAGTGATCCCTGGGGTAAACTTTCTGTTTCCCATCCACTCATCAAGGTTTCTTTTGAAGAGTGTTAGCAAGGAGCTCTGCCTAATGTAGATTGGGATCTTGTTACAAAGCATGGGAAGTCTCTGGACAGGAATCTATCCCTCAAGCACGTCCTATTTATTGTTGTAGTGAGGTTTAGATCCCTAGAGCATGTGGCTCGAGGGGATAAGGTTTTCTTTAGGTGGAGCATGTCCATCAATTCTGGGTTGAACATGGCCTTGTATGTCAGGCAGAGATCACCTCTGAGTAGGCGGTATGCAACCAAGTACAGCTGGAATTTCTTCAGTCGAGCTGCATAGGGCATCTGTTTGAGGCCAGTGATCCTCTTGGTGAGGTACTTCTGTGGTCTTTCCAGCTGTCGCAGGTGTCTTGTAAGGTACATCCCAAATGGGGCACTGTACTCTATGATGGGTCTGATGAGTGATGAGTAGAGGGGTACAATGACCTCTTTTGATCTGGATGGAAACCCTTTTGTGATTAGGTGGGCCACATAGAAGGATTTTCTAACCAGTTTGACAATGTGATTATCAAAGGAGAGATTACTATCAATATGGGTCCCCAGATCCCTTATTACGTTTTCCGTATTTAGAGGACTACCACCTATGTGGTAGTTTGTGGGTACTTTGTTTTTTCCAAAGGGGATAACTATGCACTTTTTGGCATTTAGCTTGAGGCCATGATTTTGCCACCAGATATCCGTCTCAGTGAGACCCTTTTGGAGGATGTCTGTGTCAGCTGGAGAGTCAATTATTGCCCCTAGTTTGCAGTCATCTGCGAACTTGGTCAGCCATACCCCTGTGCTTGCCTCTACCTCTGAGAAGTATATGCCGAACAGGAGGGGTCCTAGGACTGACCCCTGGGGAATGCCACTTGTAACCAGTTTAGAGTCAGACCTAGCACCCACAACTCTCACCATGTGGGTTCTGTCCATGAGTCAATTGGCAACCCATCTTGTGACATAGGGGTTTATGTTCAGGCTGGTGAGCTTGTCTATAATACCAGAATGGGGAATGGTGTTGAAGGCCTTTGCAAGGTCTAGGTAGACTGTGTGGACCACCTATCCCTCGTCTATAGCCTTGGTAACTGTCTCAAAGAAGTCCACCAGGTTTAGGAGGCATGATCTGCCCTTAAAGCCGAACTGGGGTAGGGTCCAGTGTTTGGAGGTTCCCAATCTCTCTGTTAATGAGTTCCATGATGATGCGCTCCATAGCCTTGCAGACCAAGCTAGTCAGGCTTATAGGGCGATAGTTCCCGGGGTCTGTTGTGGTTCCACCTTTGTGAAGTGGCATAACCATTGCTGTGCGCCACTCTGTGGGTACATAGCCGGTGGAAGGGCTGAGTTTGAACAGTGTGTTTAGGTGAGGGGTTAGTTCATCTTTGAGCTTGTGTAGGATGCAGCCTGGGACAACGTCTGTTCCCACTGATGCTGTGTTTTTGGCTTTGGAGAGGGCTGTTTTAACCTGAGTGTCTGTGATTTCAGAGGCTGTACATTCTTCTGGTATGTTTATGGGCCCTTTTGGGGGTGGGGGGAGTGAAGGTTGCACTGAACCTGTCTGCCAGGATGTTGACAATATTGGATGGTTCAGTGTATTTTGTGCCATTCTGCACTACTCCAAGCAGATCTGAGCATTGCCACTTAGATTCTTGACATAGCTAAAGAATGCCTTGTGGTTATCTTTGGAGTCCTTGGCAATTTTTCTTTCGAAGCTCGCCTTGGACGATTTTATGAGGGATCATAGTTTCTTGCTTCTACTGATCAGGGATGTCTTCCCTTCTTGGGATTTTACTCTTTTCTGTACTAGTTTCCTCCTTCTATTGTATAGCTTGTTTATGGCAGGGGTCCACCAGACTGGTTTCCTTTTCTTGGAGGAGTGAGTCTTGGTTTTGCTTGAGATAACATGATCCATGCATTCTTGTAGGTGCCCGTAGAATGCATTAATAAAGGATTTTGCAGCTTGGACAGCGTTATCCTTTAGCATGGGGACTTTGAAACTTTCCACCTCGGTCTTAAGTAACGTGAAGTTTTCTTTTGAAAAGTTTTTCATGGTGGTTTCCTTGTCCGGGGGTGGGGGCGGAATGTGGATATCCAAAGTGATTTGTTTATGGCCAGATCTAACCAGTGAGGGGTTGACCTCCAGTGTGGAACACCGGTCGCCCATGTTGGTGATGACCAGGTCCAATATGTTGTCACCTCTGGTGGGAGTGTTGACCAGTTGATCCAGGGCATTTGAGTTTATAAATTCTAAGAAATGTTGGGCAATCACCCAATATTAGGGTGTTTGGTAGGACCTTTATGTTTCCCAGTGTTTCCAGAAACATGGAATGGGGATCCTGGGACATGATGGGTGATCTGTAGCAAGCTAAAATTTGAATTGCAGTTTTGCCCGTTGTTAGTTGCACGTGGATGATCTCTGAAGCATCGTGCTGTGCCACTAACCTGGAGGTGTGGGTATCCTTGATGAATATGGATACTCCCACTGAAAGGGAATTCCATTCCCTAGGAAGCCTAGAGCTCATTCCACTGGAGCAGTGAGCACTTCAGTTGGCTTTTTTGCTCAGACCTCTATAGGTGACATTTGTGGGGCCATTACCAGATCTAGCATCCATATTTTTGTGAACCATTACAAATTAGCTATACAGTCCATATCTAGATATTCCTTTAACTCCACCATTCTGAGGAATGTTCTTTCCTGAGACTACTTGGGGTTTTACTGGCTGAGGACTCTGTCTTACAGGTTAAGATGGACAGAAAAGACAACATAGTATACAAAAGTTATGTACTTATCATAACAATTGATCCATGCTGTCTTCTTCCATCCATCTCAACCATGCCTCCTTCCCTCCATGCCACCTCCAAATTGTCACTTCTTGATGTTATTCCTGGCTGACTGTGCAGACCACCCTTCAAAGCACTCTTCTGGGAAGAGGGTGCATGTAATGCCCTTGTCCCTTCATTTCTTTCCCTGTCTGTTGGGTATGGTTGAATACCTTGCAACTTTATTGCAGGGACACTGATAAGAGTAAACGCAATCTGAGAAGATGCAATTAGGACAGGTCATTATGATTAAAGAAGGCGGAGCTTAAAGACTGAAGATTCTGTGTGGTGCTTGCTTCAGATCAGAGTAGGATCTGGTAACCCACAGATTGAGATGGATGGAAGAAGACAACAAAGATCTATCTTTACGGTAAGCACATAACTATTTTTTTTATTTAACACATATGAATAAACTTTAAAAGAAAAGAACACAATAGGGTAGTGCAGCATAAAAATTTGTTCAGCTATCCTTGAAAACAAGTTGCTTAATGCATATACAATTTGCTTTTTTAAGTGCAAAATGTGATTTTCCACATTTATTAATAAACAAATGGGAATAACTTCAGTGGTGAATATTGTAGCAGCACACTATGAACACAGATGTTATGTAGTATTCAGTTTTCTGCAAAATAAGTACTGTTTTATGCATTTACCCTTACAGTTAATGGGACAAAAATATGAAAAATCAGTTTCCACATATTGTGTACTTGCATTTTTCCCCCCACAAATGCATTATACTCTTAAAAATAAAATAAAAATAAAGCTGCCACAAAAAGGGGAAAAAAATCAAATGAAAGGAATGTGGGGTGCAGAAGATGGATATTTATATCATTTTAATTTGGACTCATGGTTTTACCACATGTGAGTTAACTTTTACAACCCCTGTAATTTTGTTCAGTCTACAAAATATAGGATTCATGATGATTTCTTGATGGTTTATTTCTCAGATGGGCATAACAATGAAAAATATCACTGAAAGCCACTTCAATAAGCATGACTTTAAGCTTTTTTGCATGGGGACCCCCATATGAGGGATTGAGATCCAGCACCCCCTCAGACTTGTATATATCAAGTCCATGGTTGCACAGTAGTGGAGAAAGGGCAAAAAAGTATATTGTCTGAAAGTGGCTTTTCGTGATAAAGCTGTCACACTGTTGCCAGTTGGAAAAACAGCATTCAGCACGAACACCCATTCACTATGTGTGTGTGTGTGTGTGTGTGTGTGTGTGTGTGTGTGTGTGTGTGTGTGTGTGTGTGTGTGTGTGTGTGTGTGTGTGTGTGTGTGTGTATATATATATATATATATATATATATATATATATATATGATTACATCATGAATGCTGAATGGCCAACATGCAAATGATTGAGCACAGTATGCCAAACATTCACTACACTGACAATACCAATACATCAAAACATGTAGATTGAAAAAGGACAAAAACTTAATTTTCTGAGCTACAAGCCACAACCCTACCAAACATTTAGATCAAATTTCTCTGAATACTGATAGTGTTATGGAAATTTTTTTTCTGACGTATGGTGCCTGGTTAGGGCTAGGGACCAATTTTAGGGTTACGGTTAAGGCTAGGGTTAGCATGCATTACTAAGGTGGACAGAGGGGCAAAGCTGCCACTACACAACACAGCTGAGGCACTCACCCCACACATACACACACACACGCACACAGTCACACAACACTAAATCTATCCCCTAACCCACAAGCATATACACTAAAGCTACTGCCTTACCAAACCCTTCCTCAAACCTTAAAAACACACACATGCACTTGCACTTAACAGTAAACCTATCCTGTTACTTAACCTCTACTCTGACTCTAACCAACATTCACTTGCACATACATACCCACTCTAAATGCACCTCTTTGTTGACAAACAAAACAATTGTTTAAACTGGTATTCACTCAATCTATAGGTCACGCAAATTAACATGCCCCACTCTTTTATATAAATATATATATATATATATATATAATATATATATATATATATATATATATATATTATGCGCATGTGTGTGTGTGTGTACGTGCACGCGCACATGTGTATATATCTGTGTGTTTTATACTTCTCTCTTGCTCTCTCTCTCTCTCTCTCTATATATATATATATATATATATATATATATATATATATATATATATATAGATATATAGATATATAGATATATAGATATATATAGATATAGATTCATACACAAACACAGGAGAGTGCTCTTTTAGATAAAACTCCCAAATGTTGACATCTGTTTTGTCAATTCAAATTGGTTGGCAAAACAGATGATCTATAGGTGTATGAGACTGATAATCCCTGGAGTTGGGGAACCTGACCCTTATCCAGGGAATGAGCAATCTTATATTCAGTATATATAATTAGTACAAGGTGCAGGGGGGCTTGGACCCCTGCAAAAAACAGTTTACTTTTGCACGATCCAATGTTATGCCTCAGAGAATCTGCTTTAGTGTGTCGATCTTTTTCTTTTTTTACCTTTTTCCATCAATGTTTTTAGTATTGATCTACTGATGTTTAGATCAGCATCACTAGATCCACCACGTATATTTGTAATGTCTCTATCTATATATGTGTGTGTATGCGTGTGTGTTTTATATATATATATATATTATATACCATACATGCAAAGAACCAACAGTAGGAGTTGAGTGCTCTTTTTATATCTCAATATTCAGCCTAAGTGGAATACACCTGTGCATAGTAGTAAAGAAATTCCTTTAAAACAAAAGAGATGGAATGAGAAAGTTCCGCTCTCATTGTGCCAAAATTTTCAAAATGTGCAGCACACAGTGTAGCCATCCCACTTGAGTTCCTGATCAACAGACATTTCAGAGAAGGCTTTGAGCCTCTGTTGTGGAAGAAAGCTTCCTTGATTACACTGTGCAAAGGGGAAGGGATATATTTGATAGAAAGAAACAACTATCAAGCCTTCAGGTTACTGTGCACCCTAGGTAAGATGATGGAAAATATAGCTGATATTTAGCTCTGTAATTATATTATGTCTAGCACCACACTCAGCAGTTCTTAGCATAGATGTAGAAAAGGCTATATAATCAACACTGTTCAGTTGTCTGTCTCTATGCATGTCCATGATTTTATTTCAACAAGTAGAAGGTTTTACCTGCTCTTTTTCTTAGCTTGTCCAAGGTGTTCAGTAGCATTAGTTGCTACTACCTCATAGCAAGATTTTCTGCACTGCTACTAAATAGCAGTGCCCTGAGCTGTTTTTTAGTTGCATGGATAATGAAAATAAAAAAAAAAACAAAAAAAAAACTAAATTCTTATCAGTTTGTTTTGTTGTTGACATAAGAATACTACAAGGCTACAGGGGTCAGTTCTTGACCTACTGCCTTTTTACCTAGTATTTTCATAGATCATAGGTTGGTACTAGGCTATCGGCCCTAGGGCCTATACAAGCCTAGCCATGACAATTCCCTGGCTATTTCTTCCCACACTATTTACTTCCCTGGACCCCTGTCTAGCAGGGTGACTGACGTGATCCCGGTGTGAATTTCCTTTCTCCCATCTAATCATCAAGGTTCCTTTTAAAGAGGGCCAAAGAGGCACTCTGCTTGACATGTATGGGCAGTCTATTCCAGAGTCTGGGGAGTCTCTGGGTCAGGAACCTATCCCTCCAGCATGTTTTGTTTATTGTGATGACAAGGTTTAGATCCCTGGAGCATGTGGCTCTGAGGGATTGGGATTTCTTTAAGTGTAGCATGCTCTGGGTTTGACATGGCCTTGTATGTTAAGCAGAGATCGCTTCTGAGTAGACGATATGTGACAGAGTATAGCTGGAGTTTTTTAAGGCGGTCAGCATAGGGCATCTGCTTTAGGCCTGTGATTCTTTTAGTGAGGTATTTCTCCGGCCTTTCCAGTTGTTGCAGTTGTCTTGAGAGGTACATACCAAATAGGGCATTGTATTCTATAATGGATCTAATGAGGGATGAGTACAGTGGGACAATGACCTCCTTTTTTCTAGACGAAAAGCCCTTAGTGATGAAGTGTGCCACATAGAAGGATTTCCTGACTGTTGTGGCTATGTGGCTATCGAAGGTAAGACCACTGTCCACTTGTGTCCCTAAGTCTGTTATCACACTTTCGATGTTTAGTGTACTGCCACCTATGTGGTAATTCACGGGTACATGTTTTTTCCCAAAGAGGATAACTATACATTTCTTGGCATTGAGCTTGAGCCCATGGCTCTGGCACCAAGCATCTGTTTCTGTAAGGCCCTTTTGTAGAGTATCCACATCATTTGGAGATTCAGTAATGGCTCCCAGTTTGCAGTCATCTGTGAAATTTGTTAGCCAGAGTCCCTTAGTATTGGCCTGTACTTCAGAGAAGCAGATGCCAAACAAGAGTGGTCCCAGGACTGTACCCTGAGGTACTCCACTTGTCTGGAGCTGGATTTGGAGTCAGCTACTTTTACAGTGTGGGTTCTGTCAGTAAGCCAGTTGGCAACCCATCGAGTGACATAGGGATTAATGCCCAGCTTAGTAAGTTTATCTATGATTCCAGAGTAGGGGGTGATGTCAAAGGCCTTGGCAAGGTCCAAATAGGCTGTGTGGACTGCCTTACCTTCATCCACGGCTCTGGAGACTGATTCAAAGAAGTCAATCAGGTTCAGGAGACAAGATCGGCCCTTCACAAACCCAAACTGGGTGGGGTCCAGTGTTTGAAGGTTGCCAATGTCTTTGTTTATAAGTTCCATGATAATACGATCAGGCTCGTCAGACTGATGGGGCGGTGGATCCCCCCTTGTGGAGTGGGATAATTTTAACTTTGCCTTTATGATTTCCAGATCTAAGAGTAGCCTGATATGTTGATAAAGCAGCATTTATATATATAAAAAACATATTTCTTTTCATAGCGCAAGCAAAGCGTCAGAAAGGATTATCCAACCATAGAAACTGGTTTAAAGATTCACCTTTCATTAAATACCATAAAACAAAATCAGTCCAATTCTGCCGTAGCAGGTATTGTCACAACACTTATTGATCATATCTTGCCATTACCACAAGTAACAGAACTGTCATGGTATACAAGGACAGTATTAAAAACCTAATTGTTATTCTCAGTATCTCCCTATCACTGGATACACAGACTGATTCCACTGTAAGTAAATACAATTACTAAGATGCATACACTGCATTTAGGACTGCCTTTTACCTAGTTCTAGAAAAAAAACTAGTCTTGTCTGTTTTGCTGTCCATACTTTTTAAAGACATCATCCTGCTTATTGAATTTTCTTCATACAACACATCAAAAACTGAAAACCTTTACAGCATCTACTTAAATGTGGATACTGTACATTTCCCACCAGTACTGGGTGATGTGGCGGAGTATCTTAAAGATTTTCTTGGATGTCAACATAGTAAGAACCTCTGAACCTATGGAAAAATGTGACAGTAAGTCTAACTTGAATAATAAAATTTAGTTGAGATGCTTACCCATTTTTTTAGAATTGTTATAAAAATATACCATACTATGTGAAAGTTTATTAAATGCTAAAACTTGTTATGATTTTACAGATTATGATGTATCTTAATATATAAATATCAGAAATCTTAGCTGAACTAACACATTGCATTCAATGTTTCTATACATCAAGTTATGGAAATGGATTGAAGAGCTTCCCTACCTACCACTGGCATATTGTAATGATACACTATGAGAAGTCAAATCTTATCTCACTGAATACAACATTGTCAATCCAAAGTGAATGACAATAGCACTGAGCCTGAACACTGTAGCATCTTGTAACTCATTGTTCTGCAGGGAGGCAAACATTCACACACCCATCATGAAGGATTTCACTCTGAGCCCCTTACTTAAATGTATGAATTCCATTGTCACACAACCATGGAGAAAAGCAAAACAACCTGCAAGGGTGAAAACATTAGCCGCATGAGTTGCAATCTCACAATAAACTGAAATAAAACAAATATAGCCTCAGTTTGTAAGTTTAGGGAAATTATACTGGTGAGAAATCAGTTGGCCATCGAGTTGTCAACTACATATAGCCAGCCCAGATTCACATAGCTACTTTGACAGTCACCAGTGAGGCGGTGAAGAACAGCCTTGTGGATGTGATGTTACTAGACTTCATCAAGCCATTTGGGCTTGTAACTCAAAAGAGTGTTAAGAAAATTAAATGATGAGACCCAAATGCACAGGTGTATAAGAAGCATGCTTTTTGACCCCTACCTTGGACAACCCCATGCCCAGACCCATTGTAACAGAATACGGAGAGTGACAGCTGCATGGTAGTTATTTGGAGAAAAACAATAAATTGTGGAATGCCATAGACTTCGCTGCTGGAACTTAACTTGTTTAACCTACCTTTGTCAAATGTTACACAGTTGGGGGAGGGGTGCTTTGTGTATATACAAACTGGTTAAACCCATTAGGCTGAAGATCAGAAACGTGCTATGGCAACTACTGAAGTGTGGCTCTTTCATCTGGAATGGTTTTACTCAAGAAAAATGCCCATTGGTATTTTTAATCTCTTATTAACATGTAAATATTGTAAACTGTAAACACTCAGTACAAAAAGTTAGTACAATCTCAAAGACTGCTAACAGGATGAATCTATTATGTACTTTGATTCACAGTATCTATGTATGTATTTATCTATGTGTCTATGCCAGCTATGTGTATCTGTCATTGCTGCACTAATGTCATGAAAAAATAATACAAGGAGCACATGTCCTACCTGGTAAACAAAGATAGATATTTGAGCACTGTTACTAAATAAAGGCTGAATGAATTCTACCATTTGAACTTCTTAGTAATGCCATAACCTTACTGGCTGTCCAAGTGTATTTAAATACACCTTTGGTTTCATGGATCTGAAGCATTCAGCCGGAATTAAAAAAGGAACATTTTTTACAGGCCATTGATCTCCTTATTTATTGACTGACCATTTGATGTGCAGCAACACATTTTCATTGGCTATCATACCTTAAACCACATACTAATGCAAGGACTTTATGCTTGTGAGTACCTGAGCCAATAGCTATAGAAAGGGAGGTTGTTGCCTAGGGCAGCATTGCTTTTTACACCTTGGGCCCACTCTGACCCACCCTACTCCCAAACTTAAACCATTGCCAACCCTGCATCCCACCCTATCACTGAACAAAACCTGTAGATAGTATAGCTTAAAGACAACTATAACAATCAAAACTCAGTTGTACTATATGCCATTCAGATTTTGTGAAACAAAACAATATACATAACAGAATGTAAACTAAACTACTGAGAATATTTATACAGGACATAGAACCAACATACCATATACATACAGAATAAATGCAGTTCCTGTGACAAGTGATGCTGTCAGTCCCAATTTCCTTTACTGTATCTGAGTAAAATGCAAGGCACAGCCCCATCATGATACATTCAGGCAAAATTGTTGTTGTTGGTGGTGGTGGTGGTGGTGGTGGTGGGGGGGTTCTAGGTGAATAAAAAATAAAAAGTTGCTGAAACATCCTTTAAAACTCAGAGTCTTGCTAAATTATAAAGGTCCTTTCAGCACAACAAAAGCAATAAAGCAATGCTCAGTTTTGCACATAATTTTTTGTTTTATTACAAACCACATTGTGAATAATTCTGTATAGTTTATTTGGTCAGATGTAAGACATTGTGATCAGTGCTAGTCTGACCTTTTGTAGATTATAGATGACAACTGCAAGATTATACAAACAACATTCAGCAAAATCAAGCATTGCTACACCAATAACTAGTTATTTTGCTCAAAGAGTTTCCAGTGCTGTGTGTACCACAAAGGATTCTTATTAATAAAAAACATTAAACTGCGGCATCTGCTTTGCCACAGGAGCTGACTCTAACTGGGATGTGCTGCAGGTATGGATAGCTTTTGCTGTAAGGCTGATCAGCAACACTTTTTTGCTAGCTTTTTAGTACAGCACATTGACTAATACCAGCATTGCTTTCATCTTGATAACTCTGAAGGCCTAATAAACAGATGCCATTTCAGCTGTGATTAATCTTGAACTATCAGGCAGAATTTTACAAGAAAAACACTGACTTGGGTCACTTTCTGTAGACCTTCATAAGCTGTGTGGTGCAGGCAGCTTCAGGATCACGTACACTTATAATAACAGAACCCTGATATGCACAAGACAAGAATTAACATACTGGTAGCAATACTCCCAGCATCCACTGGTGCAGCTGAAAGATGGCAAGATGAAGGCTGATGTATATGGAACCTAGAGTAAGTCAAGTGGACTCAGACTGTCATTCATATTTGTTAGGAACTGAATGAAGAATCATAACTAGCCAACAGTTAAGTGTATGATGACTGTACTTCTTGACAAGGAAGGAAAAACAATTAAACACTTCCAAAAGCAAGAAGGAATTAATGAAACAACTAAAAAAGGTTATTATTAGGCCAATCATTAAATATAATGCCCCTTTGGCATATACCTGTTCAGACACATGTAACAACTGGAATGTCCACAGATATACCTTACTAAAAGGATACAAAGCCTAAACAACATTTCTATTACATGTACTGACTCAAAGCCCTGTCACTATACTGTATATCCTACAGACTTCTAAGAGGTGACTATTGTCTGGCATGCAAAGCATCATTGTCTCAATATGGATTTAATGCACATCAATAAGTTCAATGGGTCAGAAATACTCGATCTAGGGATCTAAACCTCTTCTGCAACATCAACAGAATGGTTTGGTGGAACAGGTGTATTTGACAGAGGATACTGTTGCTCTAGAACAAACTCCCCATCCATAGTAAGCAAAGTTCATCCCTGTCCTTATTCAAGCACAACTTGGATCTATTGATGGGGAATGAAAAAGTTACCCCAGGACTGCCCCCTGTACTAATCACATAAGGCAGCTCCTAAATGCTTTATCCCATGCATGGGTCCCCTCAATTATCTATGGTATGATCTCAGTTATTCTTATTAGGGATAATATCTAATTAGTCACCATGGAATGGGTAAAGACAATCTCTAAAAAATGGGATAGGTTAATTCAAGCATGGATAGGGAAATTGTCTATCCTTAAAATGGCCTAGAAGGACAGCTAGCCTAGTACTTACCTATGACCTATGAACTTATATGATCCCAATCAGAAATGTGAAATCAGCTAGTGAGAATTATGAACACAAGCACCAGTTTTTACCTCCAAAACTAAGAACAAATTAAACATAATCATAGCTAAATGTGGTGCAATTTTTAAATACTGGTTCTGCTGATTTAGAAATCTGACTAAATGAAAGAATTTGCATTTGCATGTGTTTTCTGAATTAAAAGAAGCCTGTAACAGTAATAATTGTCATTACTTGTTGACAGTACAACTAATCCACCATCTTTAAAAAATATATACTTTTAGAGGGATGGAGCACCATTTTGAACCAAATTCAGGGACATCCCTTAGGGACAATTAAGTGTCATGGTCTCAAAACTTCAAGAAATAAACTGCAATTCCAACAGTATCCTAGCAAATTGTGGAACTCTTTACACCTTTTACGCATTTCTACCCTGCATCACTCAAACTCCTGGTATATGCATACCAACTCCAAGGTTGTTGTAACTCAGAGAAAGGGGAGTACTTTGAGGTTTGCATTTGTAGTTGGACAGTTAGAGAATCACAATTGTATTCAGTGCACTTTCAACAGGCACTTGAAAAAAGTGTATGTGTGTTAACCAAAATATGTAGCAGTAGCAACTTAACAGTGACCATAATGCATGAATGTAAGTTCTTATTGGTAATGTTTAATTAAGCAGCAAGACTAGTAGAGAGCACAGCTCTTTTCATTTCACAACGCATTCAGGGTTTGCATAAACAGAAGAACAACTATAATGAATGCAGATGATGAATTCCATGAACTTTGCCAAGGCTGACATTTCTTCCCCTTTTCTCATTTCATTATCCCTTTTCCTGTCCTATAAGAGTACTGATATGACTTGGTCATTGTGCATGTGGGAGTGAATGACTTGAGACACAGCTCCCCTGCAAGATATGAAGAGAGACATGACAGAGCTCTCAGAATATGTCTAAGGTTGGTTTGAAACTAGTCTTGGGCAGCATCCTAGCATCATCAAAAATGATGCTACAAAACAAACAAAGATAATTGACTTTAACTACTGGTATCATTCTAAGAGGTTCAATACATATCAGCCTGGGACAAAATGATTGACAGTACTTACCTACACCTAGGGATGTCCAGCTCCTTTTGCCTCATAGCTTTTATATAGTCACCAAAGCTTTCTCTATCTCCATCTAGTGCCTTTTTTAGGCAAGATCCATCTCCTCAAACTCCCAACATAGTCATATAAAATCAAAACTATATAAAGGTAGCACTGCTCAATGGTGGGAGCTTTGAAATGAATTTACATTCCTTACATGCCTACCCGACTCTTGAAAATGTAGATATTTGCACTTTACTGAAACATGGTTTCTGTGTAGCAATTGCATCCTATCAGTGCTCTGATTTAGTTCCTATCACACATTTCAGAAAGTAATTGTGCTGTTGGAGGCATGTCGGTATTCCTAAGGAGCCAAATCACATCAAGACTCATAAGGCAAGAAACAACCTTGAGCTCTTCTGTATCCTAACCACTAATCAAAATCTGTACTATATCATAGCCAACTATCATACCCCTTCCATGACACCCACAGCCCATAAGGCATACAATAAAACTCCATAGCATGAAATACTATTCTCCGAGAGGATTTCAGCTATCTTTCATTAACTAGGTAACCTACACTAGCACAAATAAGTATAAATAATGCCTCCTATAAATGCTAACTCCTTAGACCATTTTAGTTCACATCTCAACTAGGGGCTCAAAACTAGTGGATCTAGTACTCATGAATATAAAATCATTATTCTCTACACTTTTAGTGGGCCCATCAATGGTCAAATCTAACCACTGTTCAGTAATATTCACTAGGAGGGACAAAACCTGATTTATCATCAAACCATTCTGTCCTTAGAAATTATTCTAGGGTAAATCTACAGACAGTTTCTGCTCACTTAAATATTTGAATTGAGTCATTGGTCCCCGTCATATGCAAATAAACCCCTATGGTGGAATCCTAGTATAAACAAACTATACAGTAAAAGGAATAAACAATTTGTCTGTAAAAATAAACTAAATATCCCAACCACTAAAAGTGAACTCAAAAATATAAACGAAGAACAAAGAACTTAAGACAATAAACTTGCAGTCACAGTACTTCAACAGATAGCCCATTTGCCTTTGGTGCAGAAGGCCGTGTGTTCTATTCCTCCACCAGCTAGCTGGAATAATTTTCCAATAATGACAGTGCAGTGCAGCATATGGGGGTACTGCACTCTTAAGTGTACTGTCCTTCAGATAAGATGTTAATGTAAGGCTCCATCAGCCTGAGATGATGGTATCGCAGGTGGATGTAAAAGATCCCTCAGCATTTATCAAAAAGAGTAGAGGTTCTTTATTTAGTCCAACATAAAAACATTATTTACATATTTACAGGCACATATATACACATTTCTATGTTATTTTTTTACTATTTATCATTTTCTTATAACATCCTTATTGTTATTCTTCCATAACTTGACCCCCACTCAGTCCACAACTATAGTCTGATTTTTCACAATATATCAGTCAAAATCCATTTCCCATTAAATAACATTTCATTCCAAATAATCCATATTACATAAATTCTCACATAATATTTCTTTTTATTCTTATAATATCCAGCATAATCATATGCATATCTACTGTATATTATGTGATTAATATTCTCAAAAAAATTTCTTCACACAACTTTTTACAGAGTTTCAACACTCCTTTACATTTAAAAAAACACATGTTCTGTTGTTTCTTCTGCCCCACAAAATAAACACACTCTTTCAATTTTCTTTTTATATTTCAATTTCTGGTAACTTATTACCAGCCTCCATAGGAAATCCAGACACTCTAATATCTAGATACAGCACTTTTTCCTTATTTTAAAGGTTTTAATCACTTCTGGTAAATGTTCCTATGGATTTACATAATAATATTGTTACATCACATTATCACACCACATTATTCTGTCTTTCTCTATATCATCAGTTTTCATTTTCCATGTTAATAATTTGTCTTAATACATAAATGAATAGATTAAAAATTATAATTTTTCTCTTTTTCTTGTTTTCATCTCCCAGACGTTTTTGTACTTATAGTTAAATATTCTCACTATTAATTTTCCATTTTCTTCCTTTACCCGCGTTAATATGCTGTACAAGTTTAAAGAAGCAGAATAAACAAATGGATTTAGTAACCCAATTCCCCCTTCATCTTCACTCATACACAACACATCTGTTTTTACTGGGTTTAATCTTGAGCCCCATATGAAAGAAAACACCAGTTTCACCACTTCCTTTTCATATTTTGCTGGAATCATATAAACATTTAAAATATATGCATTTTCCCATTACACTGAATTCACAAGCTAAACCTCTTTCCTGAATGCTAAGCTATATGTCCTCCACAGAAGACATATTTCTTTTATTTCTTTTATCAGACTCTCTGATTGCATCATAACTACATAATTTTTCAAAACTATATTCCTACCAAAGACCATTCATTGAAAAATGCAATACACACCTTCAGTTTTCACCACATTACTTATTTATTTATGTTTGTCTACCAGGAAAGCCTGACTGGGGTAAAACCCTTTTTCACTGAAGGCCAGGTGAGAAAAACTCCATATTTAACACCAGTTTTAACATTTTATATATATATATATATATATATATATACATATATATATATATATATATATATATATATATATATATATATATATATATATATATATATATATATATATATATATATATATATTGTATCAGAAGGAATATAAAATATAGGTAAGTCGACATATATGTGAGACAAAGCATTTTCAATAGCTTACATAAATATCATTTAGAAACAGAGCTATGCACATGGCTTGCATGGGTATATACAGTGTTGATCATTCATTAGAAATAGACACAGGCTTGTATATAGCAGAGAGAGCTATAACATTGCAAGAAATACTATGATATTACCTGTGATTTCCAGCAATTAAAATAATGAAGAGAAGAGGTGGCTTACCTATGGAAATATTAGAAAAGGGGAAGTGGTCGATAATGTAATAAAGTATGAAAGGTTAGTTGCAGAGCAACTATGAATGTATTGTTACATTTCAGATTGAAAAGTAACGTAATTAGGAGATTGAGAATGGTTGGTGCTACTTAGACTATTATAAGGAGTATTAATTTTGGAAAGATGAGGAGAGAGAGTGGTGAAACTGTGACAGACAGGGGACAGTGAAACAGTGGTTGATCTAGTAAGAGAGAAGAATAAACTGCGTCATCACCCAGACTTTTACTCTTATATTTATTCAATGTCATTCCCATTTTTTAAAGACAAACCTACACTTCCTTCATCCATAGTTTGTTCTTAGCAACTACATCATCTGAGTATGTCAGAACTGCTGGTATCACCACCTGCATTTGCATCACATATCTAGCAACTTTCATTTGAGAAGCTACTTCATTCACTGTCACATTCATCAACAGTGCAAACAATATTCCACTCATGGGACATCCTTGCCTTATACCACACTTCATGCATATTTCCTTGCTCAACCACATATATTCACTAATAGTCTCATGCTATTATTCTGATATGCTGACATACACACTCTCCTAATTTTGTTAACTATCACATACTTCTCTACAATCTCCACAAAGCATCATATCCTACTGTATCAAATGCCTTGCTAATATCACTTACCATAAGTTTCACATCCTTCCTTTTACTAATTACATCATCCACCATTTCTCTCACAACCAGTAACAATTCCTGACATCCTCTCCTTTTATACCTTATATACTTTCTTCCATAATATCCCTCATCTTTCCATTTTCCTTTCTATTATTCCCATAAAATGTTATAATCTGTGTTATTTATTGTGATGTCTCCAGTTTTTTTATTTCATTCTTCTTCTCTTTCTTCGATGTAAATTTTAATATCCTGCTACATAACTCTTCAAAAACAAACCGTTCAACCATTCATTCAGTACATTTACAAAATACTCTCTTTGCCAGTCCACTCATTTCTTGTACATTCAATACTTTATATCATCTGGGCCTAAAACTGAATCAGCATTTACTTTCTAATTACTTCATCCAATTCATTAATAATAATTTATTTTTCATATTCTTCATTAACTTGTTCTGGAAATTTCATTACTTTCCATTCTTATTTTCCATATGCTGTACTACCATCCTCAAAATTTGTCTTGTGGTATTTTTGCCTCATTTTACATTTTTCATTTCTCTCATTATACTAATATGCTTATTTTAACCAAATATGTACATACCTCGTTCCTTCTCTGTTGTACATAATATCTCTACCTCAATAGTAATAACGTAAGTTTTTGTTGATTTCTTTTATGTATTTCTTTTCTCGTATCATAGCAGTCTCTTGTATTATTCTCTAAATTCTCTATAATACATTTCTATAAAGTTTCCTCCATAATTCACTTTCTCTTCCTTTCTTACATCACCATGTCACTGAACAAAAAAAAAACTTTCTATCATCATCTTCTTTTGGCTGTTCCCATTAGGGGTCACCACAGCGGATCACCTGTTTCCATTTCTTCCTGTCCTCTGCATCTTGCTCTGTCACACCAACCACCTGCATGTCATCTCTCACTACATCCATAAACCTTATCTTAGGCCTTCCTCTTTTCCTTTTACCTGGTAGCTTCATCCTTAGCATCTTTTTCCCAATATACTCAGCATCCCTCCTCAGCACATGTCCAAACCAATCTAATCGTGCCTCTCTGGCTTTGTCTCCAAACCTTCCAACCTGGGCTGACCCTCTAATATACTTATTCCTAATCCTGTCCACCCTCGTCACACCCAATGCAAATCTTAACATCTTTAATTCTGCCACATCCAGCTCAAACTCCTGCCTTTTTGTCAATGCCACTGTCTCCAACCCATATAACATAGCTGGTCTCACTACCCTCTTGTAGACCTTCCCTTTCACTCTTACAGGTACTTGTCTGTCACAAATCACTCCTGACACTCTTCTCCACCCATTCCATCCTGCCCGTACTCTCTTCTTTACCTCTCTTCCACACTCACCATTACTCTGAACTACTGATCCCAAGTATTTAAACTCATCCACCTTTGCCACCTCTACTCCTTGCATCCTCACCATTCCTCTATCCTCCCTCTCATTCACACACATATATTCTATCTTAGTCCTGCTGACCTTCATTCCTCTTCTCTCTAGAGCATATCTCCATCTCTCCAGGGTCTCCTCCACCTGTTCCCTACTCTCACTACAGATCACAATGTCATCTGCAAACATCATAATCCACGGGGACTCCTGTCTGATCTCGTCTGTCAACCTGTCCATCACCATTACAAATAAGAAAGGGCTCAGAGCTGATCCTTGATGTAACCCTACCTCCACCTTAAATGCATCTGTCACTCCCACCGCAGACCTCACCGCTGTCACACTACCCTCGTACATATCCTGTACCACTCTTACATACTTCTCTGACACTCCTGACTTCCTCATACAATACCACAACTCCTCTCTAGGCATCCTGTCATATGCTTTCTCTAAGTCTACAAAAACACAATGCAACTCCTTCTGACATTCTCTGTACTTCTCCATCAACACTCTCAGAGCAAACATCGCATCTGTAGTGCTATTTCCCAGCATGAAACCATAGTGCTGATCACTAAAAACTTTCTATACTTCTACTGTATTTAACTTCAGTCCACCACTCAGACCATCTTTTATAGAAGTCCTTCACATTTAAATGATCTTTCCATAACTGCAATGCTTCCCACTCTCCAATTTCATCCCATAATTTCTTGTTTATTCTTTTTATTTTATTTCCTGCTGTAATTCCTTTTCTTTCCATTGCGTACATCCATATTGCTAAATGGTCTAAAAACAATCACAACTGTATCACTATCTGCTACTCTCAAGCCTTCCAATAACACAAACTAATCAATTTCAGATCCAAGTGCCCCCTTCTAAAAGTCCCTTGACATTCATTCTACACAGCTAATTTACCACATTTTGTTTCCTGTATGTTTTTTTACATCTTTCCCTTTTTACGTCTTCTTAAATCACAATTAAAGTCCCTGCAATTATAATTTTCATGTTAGCCATTATATAGTCAGATATGTGATGAAATGGGTTCCCTTCAGAAGCTCGAAACACTGAAATCTCGAATTTCAGTATTTCGAGCCCAAGAAGCCAAATCCACAGAACAGCAAAAGTTCAAAAGTGCAAAATTCAAAAACTCAAATATCGGAGGTTTTGAATTTCACGCTTCTAAACTTCCGCTGCGATCATGTCTTCAGGTAAGTATGTGTGTGTGTTAAGGGGTTTGGGCAGGGGCTCTGGTGTGTGTGTCAGTATGTTTTGTTGCTGTGATGTGTGTGTACGAGGAGAATGTAGCTTGTGTGGTGATGTTTTGTGTGTTTGTTTGTATGTAGTGTGACCTCGGAGTGAGAATATTTAAGTAGGGGGGTGTGGCCCCTGCTTTCATGTAGTAGAGAGATTGTATGTGTTTGTGTGGAGAATGGTGTATGTGTGTGTATGTGTGTGTGTGTGTGTGTGTGTGTGTGTGTGTGTGTGTGTGTGTGTGTGGTAGTACCGCTTAATTCAAAACCTCCGGTATTTGAGGTTTTGAATTTCACAGTTATCAGGTTTTGCTGTTGTGTGGATTCCACTTCTTGGGCTCGAAATACTGAAATTCGAGATTTCAGTATTTCAAGCTTCTGAAGTGAATCTGATGAAACATATTCTTTCTTTACTTGCTAGTTATATAGGCATATAATGCTATAATTCTGCAAATATCTTCTCTCCACCTCACATGCACAAAAGTTACCTTCCCATCTTTGCCACTGTTACATCTAGTATTTTTCACTGTTTTTTTTCCACATAACACAGCCACTCTAGAACTACTTTCACCTCCCAAGTTCCATATTATATTTCCATTACGCATTTTTTTCTGTTTCTTTCTTCACTTGCCAGGAGCAAAAAGTAATAGAGAATCATCAGACAACCTATGTAGGAGATTCTACAGGAATGAGAAGTGTATTAACTTGTTCTCTGAGAGAGCAGCTGATGCATGGATGCATGGAACAGACTACCAAATTATATTAAAGCAAGTACAAGTTTAGATATTTTTAAGAACAGCCTGGACACTTATTATGGGAACAAGTGTTTTGGTATATTGGCAAGCTAGAAGGGCATTAATGCCCGTGCTTGAAATATTTGTATGTATGTATGTATGCAGGAATCTTACATCCTCTAACAGAATAACATCATATCACAGCACACTATTCCAGTATCCATATCCTAATTACAATGTTAATAATACTGTTCACATTTACTGAAAGTACTCCAGAATTGTTACTTTTCCTTCTTTTTAAAGCTCAATTGCAGTTAGATCACTCACCTTACAGGAGACATTCTTTTGTGATTGCCTTGCCCCTCGGGTTCAGATTACCATCTACTTCATCCCTTGCAAAATAAGCATCTTTTTTGTTAAAAAAAAAAAAACAAGTTTGATCTGAAACGCAAGTGCATTTCATTTCTGTAAGCCAGGAAATGCTACTTGTGCCTCATGCATTAGGAAGTGATGATGGAAATGATTGCAACTTCTCTTCCAGCAGTGCAGGTGCTGGTTCTTCCTTCCTTTTACCTCTCAACTGCTTACTGCATGCCACTCCGGTCTCTCTCGCCATTGCAAATGATGTGTTTTAAAAGAGACACACAAAAGCACAAATAACATTCCTCAAGCACTCCTTATTCAGGTCAGTGATGGATTACATTTGACTTATAAAAAAATCAGTATGGTTCAGGTACATAGTAAGCAAGCTTATACCCCAGAATGCCATGCAGACACAAACATTTTTTTTTTGCCAGTGATCAGCTGGAGAAGGGATAAAGAAAGTACATCATGCTTATCATATACTTACATAGCTCTCAACAAATCAGAGACACATCCAGAAATAATCAAGCACAATTAGAGACATTAAAAATACTAGTACTATTAATGTGAGACATTGATAGTTATTTTTCTTATGGCAAGGCTGTGGAAAGTAAGTTATTTAATATTTGCTCCTAGGTAATATGGGGTTGCAGGTTAATCTCAGTGAGAAGAAATAATTTAGAACAAAGATGCCCTAAGGAAGAGTAGTCCTTGGGTATTCCTGATATATGTCCCTCTCTTTCTTCCTTTTTTTTTATGAAGAAATATTTTCACAAGAACTCTGAGGAGAGGGGATTAGGGAAGAAACAAAATATATTGGAAGAATGGAAGTATAATACCAAGAAAATAAGAAACAAAACATATAATATATGTATGGACAGATAATCAGGGACAATTTGGGACACTTTTAAAATATTAGTACCATTAACCTGAAACATCAATACAATATCATGTAAAGTACATTTTCTGAAATAAAAAAGTATATAACTCTAATTATTGCCATTATTTAATAAGAATAATGCACCCCACCACCTTTTCTCCAGGGATAGAGCTAATATTTGATTCAAAATCAAGGACATCCCTGAAAATCAGGGACAATTAAGAGGTATGTTTACTTGTGGCATTTACTTTACTTGACAATGTTAAGGCTATGAAAGCAAGGGTAAAGAGCACAAGTAGTGCTTTCATGTTATTAGCTGCTGTCCTGATTCCATTATTTGAAGGGTAGTGCCCCTAGTAACTGTTATTGCCAAGTGGTAGTCATTCTGAAAGGAGCATGACCTGCTGGCTAGAGCATATTACACTTCGAATTTTTGCAAATTAGCTGCAACTGCTGTGCATTTGTTATTATCACTCAGATTGCAAGATACTTTTTGTAGACCTGTATGTAATACTTTAGTGAAGATACTGCTGGTTGTCTTAGGATGATAAGAAATTTTGTTTTAGCAGACTTACAAAGTAA
Organism: Protopterus annectens; assembly: GCF_019279795.1. Classification (NCBI taxonomy): domain Eukaryota; kingdom Metazoa; phylum Chordata; order Ceratodontiformes; family Protopteridae; genus Protopterus; species Protopterus annectens. Next base: position 350,725,915 of record NC_056735.1, on the reverse strand, counting down.
GACATGCTGAAATAACACCTTGGCACATTGCATGAATTTCTGGGTTACAAAGTAGGGCATCAGCCATGAGTGTGCAACAATTGTGCCTACTAACACATGGGTAATATTGTGTTACAATAACCCATTGATGATGGGGTGGGTAGCATCAGACTAAGTTTCTACCCAGAAGTGAGGCATCAAGGACCAAATCATTTTTGTTTATCAGTATGTTTTTTGTATTTGTGCCCACTGACCATCTCATCTCCCCCTGCTGGTACTGAACCCTTTTTTATCCCATACTGGTTGACTTCAGCATGGAAGGAAGAACTGACATGGACCTGCTAACATCCAGGCAGCCACAGAGGTATTATGTGCCTTCACCAGTTTCCTGTTAATGAAAGTATTTCTGTTAAGGCCCTAGCCACATTCTGGAGGTTGTTGTGAGCACCTGTATCACTGTGTGGCATGCTACACCCTCCACATACATAGGAATGCTTCCACCAACATGCCAATGAAGGTGCCCTCTTCCTCACGCCTGACCTTCTTCAGTGCCATGCAAGCTTCTACGTGCATGGTGGCAATCAGCTGACCAAACCACAGTCCCTCTTTCGTAAGTTGAACAAGCCAGCCTCTGGCACTTGCTCCCACCTGCTTCTTCCATTAGTTGAGTTTCTCTAGATTGATTCCCAGCTGTTGAGCATTCTTTGTGGAGACTGCATGTCATCCTTGTGTTCACATGGGTTTTTCTCTGGCTGCTCTGGTTTCCTCCCACACTCCAAAGACATGCAGTTGGTGGATTGAACATTCTCTAAACTGGCCATGTCTGTGTGTTGCTCTATATATTAATAATCTTCTAATGGATAGCACTATGCTTTGGGCTGATCTATATACTTTTTAAATGAAAGAGTCAGTAATAGTTATTTTCAGTTCTTAGGCTGTATGCATGAAGTATTATGCCTGGTTCTGCAGTGCATTTACCTCAACTACTATAAGGCTTTTGATAGAGCAGATCATGATGTACCGTTAAGTAGGTTTTCTAAGGGTACTCCAGTTTCTTGCCACTGCCCAGAAACATGTTGGTTAATTGGTTGCTGTAAATTCTCCACATATACACCATTAATCCTTGTCGTTATTGCATTGGACAAGGAAATAACCATCACTCTTTCCATGCTCAGGCAGGTAGGAGGTACATCTGTATGTTTATGTTTTCTACCCTTAAAGCACAACATGCAGACATTTCTTTATTATATGCAATTTATGAAACACTATCATGCCAGTAATCCTACTGCCTTTATACCCTCAAGCCAACTGTGAGAGTCAAGTCACATATCTATTCTGTTTATCTTCAAGCTGACACTGAAATAGATCCACTTTTATCCATGATCTACCCCAGATGACTGATTCTGAAGAAAAATCATATTAAAAAAAAGTATTCCTAATGGCTACTTCACTTTCTATGGATTCCTCTATGTGTGTGTGTGTACCCAAAGGATGTTATTGTATGGTGTCATGCAAAACCAATTTACTAAAATGTTATTCTGCATCCTGAAACAGGTTAAAATGGTAAAAAGCCGCTGTGCAATTGGGTGTACCAATGGCAGGAACAAGAAATGGCATTTTCTACCATTTTCTGCACAATACTGAATGAGGGTGACAATGGGAAGTAGCCATGAAATGTGCCAGATGGGCGCCAAATGTTCACACATGGATATGTGCAGAAAACTTCAAGGAAAGCCAGTTTGCAATATCACAGCTAGTGTTGTACTCCAGAGGCTTTACATATGGGCAATGTTGACTGAAGCCAAATGCATGCCTGAGTATTTTCCTCCTTCAAGCAAAAATCTCCATACAGAAGTCTGTCTGCACTGCAGAAAAGACAGAGGCTGCAGGTACATCTGCACAGGTCTAGGACTCTTGCACGAACACACTTTTTACCAAATCGTGAATGGGCGGGCATACTTACATGAAAATGCTTTTCACCAAAGCTGCATTTTCGCGTAAGTATGCCTGTTGCGCCGGTCGTACTATGGTGCGAATAAGGGAAAATTCCTTTTTCCCCACTGTAGTGCGATCTCAGAGTGAGAATATTAAAGTAGGAGGGGTGGGGGAGCAGGGGGGCTTGCCTCCCTGCGTAAAAGTAGATTTAATGGGGGTCTTTTTAACATACTTTAGCGAAAGCGCTTTTTCGGTGAAAGCGCTTTCATTAAAGTGTGTTCGGTGATAGTGGATTCGGACTGTTGAACTATCGTTCAACAGTCCTAGGTCCCATTTGCATATAGTATGCGCATAATTGGCCTGCAGCTAAGCAACATTGCAGTTCATTACCTTTTTGTAAATTTGATTTATTTTAACACAGATACTTTGTGATATTGGGATCCTTACACCATGTCAGGGAAAGCTCAAAGGCATTGATCAGAAGCTGATGACATTTACAGGTCCCTGTAATGAGTGGACACCATGAAATAGAAGAAGCAATAGCCCAGGTCACTGAGAAAAGCAAGGCAGATGTAGAAGTAATTAGCAGTGAACTTGACCAAAAGAAATACACAGCTGGACATTAAATACACATCATAATCCCTACCAAGATCACATCTTCCACACAGAAAAGAAATATGAGTGATTCTTGTTTATGTCTTTTGTTCTGATTTCAATTCTGGACAGTTCAGCAGCAACCATGAGATATCATCTAGTGACATGTTATATTCATGTTAAGTCATTACAGGAACGTCAGTCTAGAGGGCATCAGACAGGTGCCAGGTATGCCATGGTTGCCTGCCATTCAAGGAGAACACACACATTGCAGTTAGTGGTGCAGAGAGAGGTTCTGGTGAACGTTGACATGGATGTTATGTGCAGAAGCCAGTCAACACAGACTGATGCTGCACTGTAACCAAGTTACCAATGCAGCCACAGAGCATGGTACCAGCCACCCTTTGAAGAAGAAAGTACAAACTGTGCACCAGACCCAGATGATAGCAGTGATCCCAACTGGACAGAGTATGGTGACAAGTGGGCCGATGTCAACAGTGCAGATGTCACTGAATCACACTAAGTGATCATGACTTCAGGTTTCCTCAGTGAAAGCTTCAACTCACTGTATTATACTGACAATATTTCCCATTTTATGGGTTTGTAGGTACCAGAAGTTGTATGATGACTTGCCCGCACAACAGGAATGGACCTTACTAGCATTCAAGACTGCCCTGTTTGCCATGCTTGCAACATGCATAACTTGCTTTGCCTCTTATCGGGTCTACATTTAACAGCTGCGAGGTGCATGTGCTGTCCTGCTGCAGGTGTGTGTAAATGGTCACTGCTGAGTAGTATGTACTCAGGCACAGCTTGGATCATGGGAGCTGAGAGCCTGCTATTAGCATGTGATATATTTTTCTGTGGTGCAACAATAAAGAGAATGCTCAGTGTGTTCTACACATTGAACATGGCCACATGCTGACTAAGAATGTAACACTTGATAGAATCCTGATACTTTATTCCATCAGTATTTTAGGTCTGGCAAGAAGAGTAGAGAAAGTTGCTACTTGCCCTGCCTGACCATGTAGTACACTTAGGTGACGATGCATGTTTCTGTTTTCCAGGACATGCTGCCAATTATGGCTCATACTCTATGATGGATCTTGAGGGAAGGAAAGTCATAGACATTCAGTTAGTGCAGGTAAGTGGACAATAATCATGGTGTATTTTGCTAATGCATAGCACAGAATGGATATGGATGACAAAATGTAAGTTCTCTGTCATTTCTACAGAGCAACGAAGTTAAGAAGTCCAATACAATGGAATTAGAAGGACTCAAGAGATCATTGTCAATGCTAATCTTCAACAACAACCACATAGCCTGTATTACAACTGACCATCATTGTGTGGTGCCGAAATACTTGTGCATTAACGTGCCCAGAGTGACACATTGGTTTGATTGGTGGCACATCACAAAAATGGGCATCATGCCATTCCTGACATGAATGTACACTGACATTACTTTAATGTTAGACACTAAGGTTGACAGTGAGTTCTTTATTTTCTGTCACAAGTATCAAGAAGAAGCTTGACCAGAAATCAAAGCAGTGTTTATATGGTCTCTTCAGCCACTGGTCTCAAGCTATCAGAAACCACCTTTACTGGTGCAGGTCAACCATTGACAGAAATGTACCCCTTGTTCAGGCTAAATGGGCTTTCTTGCTTACTCATGTCTGTAAGAGTCATGTAAATCATGACTCACTCTTGCTTTGGTGTGAGCATGGGATCCTGAGGACATGCTGAAAGGTATGGCAGTGTAAATGGGGGCACACGCAGCACTGGTTCCCATAGTCCCAAGCACATATGGTTATGATACTGGCATAGCATGCTTTGTTCTTCTTTTCAGTGCAGATAGTTAAGTATACAAGGAGCTTGAGTAAATTGTGATGGCAAGTAACATTATTTGAGATATTCTGCAGATTTTGCCAGCAGAGCACACAGCTGCACACAAAGTCTTTCATCGATTATTAACTTTTTTGCACCCATGATGATCTACTTCTACGAAAGTATGATGAGCAAGTAAACAGTGTATTCTACAACTATTAATGCAGATGCAGATGCATGAATGTAGATTACAGGAAACTTACACTGTTGTACACCTTACTGCGTCACAGGCTACTTCGATCTGCCCTATACTTCAATGAGAATTCAATATGTTCCAGTGCCAGTGGAGAGTGCCTTACCCAAGGAGTCGTGGTGGAAAGTGTGCAAACAAGGTGTCTGAATTCAAGCAATGGTGGCAACAGCTGATACGAGAATAGTACTACATGCAAACACATATTGGCAATTCAAGGTAAGGTTGACAGGTGTTCATATCTGCTGCTGCTGTTCCTTATAAGTTGACTAATATCATTGTTCGGGTTAAGTTCTCACTTACCATTATGCAACTGTGCTGTCTTCTACATTTGTAGATTATGCATATTGTTCATGAGGGCAGGGAAAATGAAATAGAAATATCGTGACAGTCTGCTTGGATCTCAAGTAACTACCGAAATGACAGTTGGTGATGTCATTTATTAAGCCTGGATAATACCCTTCTTCAGGCAATTTTTTGAAACTATTTATTTTATTTACTTATTTTTATTTTACATTTGATAGTCCAACTGGACACAGGTCCATTTACAGTGGAGGCCCGGGGAGAAATGCTCCACAATTAGATTAACATCAACATGGTAATACAAACAATAATACAACAGCGATAATTGAGGTAAGTACAGACATAAGTCTCATATAATCCACTCTAAACAATAAACAATACATCAGCAGTAAGTGAGTAAATTTAGAAAGATACAGTCTCATACATCAAAGCTTTAACACTGGATTAGTGAAATAGGATAAAAGAATAAAAAAATATGATTAGAGATGACATATTATACAATTTCAAGTTGACCGTAAGATACCTAACTGTAGCATATATACAGTAGAGATAGCAGGAAGGAAGGTGTAAAGTGTGCTGAGATTGTGGGATTCATGTGATGCATGGACATAGCCATGTATTCATAAGATTTGATTTGAGAGCATTTTTGAAATGTGTGTTAGTGGGGGCAGAGGTCAGAGAAGGGGGGAGGTTATTCCAGGACCTAGCTATGGCATGAGAAAAAAGAGCTTTCCCTGAGTTGTTGTTAGCTTTAGAGATGCAGAGGAGGGATTTCTCAGTAGATCGGAGAAGACGATTTGTTCTGTATAAAGAAAGTAACTGGTTTAGTGCTGGAGTTTTTCAGGATGCCTAACAATATTAAAAGCAATGACTAGCTGGTGGTACTTGAGTAGCTGGGGAAGTTCTAACCATTGTAGTCTCCTAAAGATCGACAAGGTGGAGTTGTTAGCAAGCTTGGCAATTTTATTGTAACATGATTCAATTCTGGTGAGATCAAGTTTTCTGGGTAAGAATTGGCATGGCATACATTAGAATGGGGAATAGATGGGTTTGGGCTAGAGTGATCCGTGCCTTTTCTGAGAGGAATTGTTTATGCCTATAAATGGTTCCCATTTTTTGTGGACCTTTTTATGGTTTGTGAGATATGGACATTGGAGAGTAGGTTATTGTCAATTTCTACAGCAAGGAGTTTGGTATGGTCAGAGGGAGATATGATGGTACCATTTTTGGAAGAGATTGAAAAGGATAGGGAGGTAAGTATAGATTTGTTGGGAGTGAAAAGTAGCAATTTTGTCATATTGGGGTTTAGGATTAGTTGGATATCAGTAATCCAACTTTCTACAGAACTGAAGGATTGTTGTGTGAGTTGTAGAGTGGAAAGTGATGGAGCAGAGCAGATAAGAGTTGAATCGTCAGCATACTGTATAAGGGAGGCATGCTGGGTGGAGGTGTGTAGACTGTTGGTAAATATGGAGAAGAGTAGTGGGCCTAAAATTGAGCCTTGTCGTATGCCTATCATAGTTGGGAGTAAAGGAGAGTGTATGCCTTGCCATTGTACTGATTGCTGCCTATGTGACAGATAGCTTTTAAACAGGTAATAGTGGAAGGGGCAAAGGATAGGGAGGCCAGGGAGTCTAGAAGTTTGGAGTGTGAGACCATAACAAATGCTTTTGAGAGATCTAAAAATATTGCAGAAACAAAATTATTATTTACGTGAAGGTCGACCTGGTTGGCGAAAGAAAGGAGAGCAGTTGTTGTGCTGTGATTTTGCCAGAAGCCATATTGTATGGAGGAGAGAAGATTGTGTGTGTTTAGGAATTTCATGATTTGAAAGTGAATACATTTCTCAAACAGTTTAGATAAGGGGGATAGAATGGCAATAGGATGGTAGTTTGAGAATTCATAAGAAATGCTACCTTTATGAAGTGGTATAATGTATGAAACTTTCCAGAGTTGGGGGATGTAGGCTTTGTGTATGGAGTGGTTGATGAGGATAGAAACTGGGTAAGATAGGGATTCAGCAGCAATTTTTAGGAAGTTAGCTGATAGACTGTCAGCTGCAAGGGTGGTTGTCTTTAGTTTTAGGAGGAGTTTTTTAATAGTAGAAGTGGGAGGGTCTATATTAGAACATCGAAGTTTCGAAACTTTGAATGTTCTAATATCGAACCCTATTCAGCGAAAGCTGAAAACATCGAACATACAGAACAGCAAATTTTTTCCTAGGGAAAAAGTTCACTAACACATACACACAACACAAGCACACCAAACAAACAGCAATCCACACACATACACCTAAAATCTTACACCTAACCCTACACTAAACTATACACACACCACTAACTATCCACTTACCTTAACCCTAACCCTAAGGTCCATCACTATCGCACACTCACCTCACCCGCACCCTAACCCTAACTCACCTACCCTGCCCTAACCCTCACATCCACACAATCGCACACTTACCTGACCCACGCCCTAACCCTAACTCATCTAACCCGCCATAACCCTCATGTCCACACAGTCGCACACATACCTAACCAGCGCCCTAACCCAAAATCACCTAAACCGCCCTAACCCTCACGTCCACACAATCGCACACATACCTAACCCGCACGCTAACCCTAACTAACCTAACCAGCATTCAATCGCACACTTACCTGAACCCGACCCGTAACATTCCACCACAGTGCTGAAAATACCAAAGCAACAGAAACGGACAGCCAAATTCTTTCCCTAGGAAAAATTTGTTTTTCTTTTGCTTCGATATTTTCAGCTTTCGCTGAATAGGGTTTGATATTAAAACATTCAAAGTTTTGAAACTTCGATGCTCTAATATAGACCCGAAGTGGGAACTGGTAAGAGAGCAAAGGAGGGGATATTGTTGGTGCATTTTGTAGGCATATGTGTATGGTTGTTATTGGATAGCTGGGAGGATAGAGTTAGGATGGATTCTGTAAAATAATGATTAAATTGGGATGCTATGTCTTTGGTATTGTTGTCTGAGGAGGGGGCTGGAGTGGTAAATTTTCCTGGTTTTAGGAGGGAGTTGATAGAATGCCAAAACTTTTTGGGGTCTTTTGAGTGTTTGTTTTGTACCCTGAGGAAATAGTTCTTTTTGTCTAGTTTGGTTTGCTTCTTGGCCTGATTTCTGAGTTGTTGGAAATTTTTTTGGATATGCTAGTGTTATCCCTTTTCCAGATTTTCCAAGCTTTATTTCTAGACTTTAGTAAGGCTCTTGTGTCCCTTCTCAGCCGTGGTGCATAGTTTGCTTTGATTCTGATTTTTCTAATGGATGCAACTTTGTTGAGGACATTTAAGAGAGTACTGTTAACATACTCGGCTTGGTCTAAACCTAGCATTAGTACTGGTTTCCAGTTTGTTTTAGAGTAGAGTTTAGCTCCTGTATGTTTAGTTTACGGTTATCTCTATCTTGTCTAAAGGTTATGGGCTTGGGTATGTTGGTGCATTTGCGTAGGAGAAAAGTGAGGGGATGGTCACTGATTGATTGGATCTTAGTCACCCATCGAAATAAAATTACCAACTTTGGTACCATCCATGACTCTATTAGTGACCACCTCCCAGCATTCATTTACCGTGCAACCACCTCCCATCCACACAAACATCAATATATTCAGACCCACAACCTTAGTAGATTTAACCCCAAAACCTTCTCTAACTATCTCAAATGAATTGGAACATTCTAAAAACCCTTCCACTCAAAGCCATAGACCACTTTAATTCTACTTTCCTAGACGCTCTAAATTCCCTAGCTCCATCAAGGAAAAAAAGAATAAAAACTATAACTGCCTCTTGGCTAACCAAAGAAACAAAGCAAATTATGCATCAAAGAGACAAATCCTGGAAGCTTTACCAAAAGAATAAACTTCCCAAAACCCTTCTCCAATATACACAGCTCCATAACTTTGCAAAAAAACAAATCTTCAAAGACAAAAAAATCCTACTACACTAAGCTCCAGTCCAGCCATCCCCAAAACCCTAGGCTTTTTTGGGACTCCATAAACTCACTCCTCAATCCAGGCTACAAAAATAACCCATGTCCAGACCCAAGTAAATCTGACTTCGAATTAGCCCCACTATTCAACTCTTTCTTTATAGAGACAATATCCGACCTAACAAAAACTTTTCCCAACAACAGCCCATCTCCTACATTCCACCTCATCTAAGTCCCCAAAAGATTTCCCCCCTATGTTTGAGCTTAAACATATTTCCACAAACTACATAAAAAGACTTATATCCAAACTTAAACCCTGCTCCAATGCTCCAATGCACCTGACAATATCCCCTCTTCTTTTCTCAAGTCTGTTGCCGATGGTATAGCTCTCCCAATTAGTATCCTAATTAATAGATCTATAAAGGAATCCTATGTCCCTAAACTCTGGCATTCTGCCTTTATTCTTCCTCTCCACAAGGGAGGCAAAAACACTAACATTTCAAACTTCTGCCCTATAGCTCTTCTCTCTCCAATCTCCAAAATTCTAGAAAAATGCATCCATCTCCAACTTATGCCTTTTCTGACTAAAAAACAACTTCTTACCCCTACCCAACATGGCTTCCAACCAGGGCATAGCACCATAACAGCTCCAATCTCATTCTTAGAAACTGTCAATCAAGCCCGAGATTCTGGGAACTTAATATCCACAGTGCTCCTAGATCTCTCTAAAGCATTCAATACCGTTTCCCATAAGCACCTTCTAAGTCATCTATCAAACCTAAATCTCTCCCAAAACACTCTTTCCCAGTTCTCAGGCTATCTGTCAGATAGATATCAGGCTGTGAAATGGAAAAAGGCACCTCACCTTTCTTACCACTCCTACTAGAGTACCACAGGGGTCCATCCATGGACCAATGCTGTTTAATATCTTTATCAATAACTTTCACTCTGCTATTCCTAATACCAAAGTCATCCAATATGCAGATGACTCTACACTTGTCTGCTCTGTCTCTAACCTCTCTGAACTCCTATCTAAAATTCAGACTGCCTTCTCAACTACTGAGATCTGGATGTGCCAAAATCACCTTTCTCTCAATGCTAACAAATCTAAAATACTACTATTCACTCCCTCAAAATCTTTCTCTTTTGATAAAAATTCCTTCCAAGTCCTTAGCCAAAACAATTCTCCGATCGAAGTTGTTCCCTTTGCCAAACTACGCGGTATAACTATAGATGAACACCTCAAATTCAACATCCATATTCAGCAAAATATAAAGAACACCCACCAAAAACTAGGTATGCTATACAGGAACAACCACTTCCTGTCTACTTCTACCAGGCACACTCTGGCCTCCTCTTACCTCCTTCCCTCCCTTCTGTATGGTGCCCCACTACTAACTAACCTGTCCTCTTCCATCAATTTCAAACTTGAAAGCTGTTATAACAAACTTTCTAAATTTGCCACCAAAGCCAAACATTCCATACATCACTGTGTTACCCTCCAATCCCTCAACTGGTAAGAATTCACAAATTACCTGGACTTCCTCCAGCACACTACAGCACATAGACTAATATTTAATCTAACCAAATGCCCAGCTCTAACCAACATCCTTCCCCCATACACCCCAAACAGAATGCTCAGATCTGAACACCAAAACTTGATTACTATCCACAAACCTAAACATCCTGTTGGACAACTTCTCCTCTCCTTCTCATTGGGTAAGAAATGGAACTCTCTCCCTTCCACACTATGGACAATGTCAAATACAAACAACTTCAAAACACAGCTTTACACCTACCTCTCCTCCAAATGGAAATGTAACTGCATTCTCCCTACCTAGAACTCTTTAACAAAAGCCCCTGGGAGGGTATCCTCCTGAGTTCCTAAGCACCTTACAGCTGGCTATAACCATCTATAGCTAATTCCCACACGATTTCTCACACTCTGTAAATATTGTAAATAGATTTTGACTTTGACTTTAACTGTGTGAATTTATTAAAATGTATCTGCACTGTATTTTTCCACTATGGGCAATATTGCTCAAGCTTTGTATTATTTGATATGTGTGTGTAGTTGTACCTTATTTTCATTGGACTGCTATCTTTACTGTAATCTGTTTCATGGAACTTTTCTCCCTGGGCCTCCACTGAAAACGGGCTCTCTGGGCTCAGAGGACTTCCCCGGTAATTAAACTGGAAATAAATAAAAATAATAAATAAATCTGGTAGACAACCTGTCTGGTCATTTTGTTTGGGGAAATTGACTACTGTCCAATCTAGAATGGATTGTTTATGTTTTTTTATCAACTGTAGTAGGATTTTGAATGACTTGTGAAAAACCAAAGAGATTAATATGATTAGTGTGGTTGTTAGAATTACAGGCTATCCGGTCGGTGTTTATCTCACCTAGTAAAATAGTTTCTTGTTGCAGATTCTCCGAGGTCCACTGTAATATTTTCTCAATAGTAGGGGAGTTGTTTCCTGGGAAAATATAACAATAAAGAATATTAATTTATTTGTTATTGTTTAAGTATAGAATTGTAACTAAGATTTCAGCATTTTGAAACTTGGGAAGTGGGATTTGTAGAGGTTTCATTTTGAGGTTATTTTTAAAGAAAATTGCAATTCCACCTCCCTTCTTGCCTACTCTATCTAGTCTTAAGATATTGTATCTTGGTGGGAGGATTTTGAATGTTGGGTTTTAGCCAGGTCTCCGTGATTATTAGTATGTCTGGGGAGTAGTGGGTTATAAATGCATGTAGGTCAGGAAGCTTATTGGATATGCTCCTGATGTTGATGTTGAGAATTACCAGATCAGAGTTATGTTTGTTTGAGGGTGGGGTAGTAAGTGGACCTGGGTTTGGGTGTATGTCACCTGATATAAGTAGGCACTTTGTGATCAGTAGTATGTGTTTAATTCTAAGTTCTATTTCTAAGTTGGATCTGAATGATATTTTAGTAGTATAAAATATAGTTATGTGGAATTTAAGTATGTGGAGTATTGAGCTGTCTTTAAATATTGTGGGACTGATAGGAAAGTTTATATGTGAGTTTGTCTTTATGGAACTAAGTGTAGTATGGAATAAAATGTTTTCCAGTGGAGTGCTTGTGTGTATACAAGTGATGTTTGTTAGGTATGTGAGGGTTAGGAAGAGAAATCCTATGGTGATTTGTGTTTTTTTGTGGGAGTAGTAGTTTGGTGTGGTTCATAGGTCAAGGTAGATGTGAAAGCATGGCTAGTTGCTGCTATGTGATTGTTTAAGGCAAGGAGCTAGATAGTGGGTGTGGATTGTTTTAAGGAGTAGAGGTAACTGATTGGTTTAAGGTGTGGTCAGATGATGAGGGGTTAGAATAAAAGTAGGAGTAGTGGGGGTGGGTGGGAATTGGGGGTAGAGGAGCAGAGTGAGCAGTAGGTGAACAAAGTGGGGCCAACCAGACCGTGAGAGTTCGGAGCCAATATGTATGCAGGGTCTGGGCTCAACAGTGAGAATGAAAAATGAATGGGTGTAAGTATATCATATGTTCCCTATCAAATTCTCTTATAGCTTTGTTTCTTTTTTCTTTTGTTTGACTTTTAGCGTAGAAGTATAGTTAATGAGATTATTAGATTAATAATTCAATCAAAATGGCTGTAACATTATTCCACAGTACAGTGGTATCAGTTGTTGCAAAAAACAGAAAAAGAACACTTAATTTACAGAGAGCACACTTCACAGAGAGGGGAGATGACTGCAGAAGAGAAGTAATTAGTGTGTTTTACAGGTGGCGCTGTTATCAGACCCTTATATAACCTCTGTTCTATGCATTCCTAGTGGGGGAGGAGGGTAGGGACTAAGTGCAGGAGGAGTCCTGTGGGAGTGATTGACAGGTCTCTCAGCCAGATTCTGGAGGATGGGCAATTCAAACAAAAACAATCAATTGACTCAAATTGCAGGTAAGTGATATGGAGGGAGTACCAAGAGAAGAGATGAACTGCAGTTAAGAAAATGGCAGTACAGTTCAAGGGTTGGGGACTAAACTAGCACAAGTTAATTATTTATGGTGTTACTTAATTCTGGAGTAGTGTAGTTTGCTTTGGAAGTGGATAGCTATTGCCATGCAAACATAGTCTAATACTGACTGGTTACAGATGAAACTGGGGAAAAAGGCACAGTTGGATGTAAAAGCTGTAGATAAAAATTAAATAAATTGGCTTTTAACTCTGAGAGAGAAGTACAGTATCCATCAGTGTGTCATCAACTAGTGTCTGAAATGGGGTCTTATTGTTTTGTTATTGGGTTGAATCCATAAGCTCATTATGTATTTTTGGGCTATTTTGTATCCATTTTATATCCATTTAGGATAGTTTTTATGTGTAACTTAGATAGTGGTTTTATACACTTTATATATTTAAATTGTTACATAGTATTCTACAACTTATTTTAGTCTAGTTTTATTTTGGGATGGTTACATCTGTGGCTACAGTATTTCAGTTATTTTTATGTATTACTGCTGCTGCTGTGTTTTTTCTTTTTTATTCCTGTGTTGCTTTAAGCCTTATTTGAATGCATTTGACTGGACCAGGAAATGACATCATGTTAAAAAGTGATTAAAATAATGCATTTCTGTAGTTTGTTTGCATCTGATGAAGTTCCTGTTATTATCTGGGAGGAAAGTGCTTATTATCTACACTTGTTTCTGTTGCAATAAACTAAACGTGATTGTTGGAGTTCCTGGCGTACCTGCTACTTAATTTTTTGGCTGGAAATCCTCTTTTGGTGTGAATTCCTTGGCTCTTATTGCCTGCATCCTGTGGTTTGTGACTTTTTCTTCCTGCTTGTGAAATGTGGACTTACAGGATTAGAGTTAGGAAAACTAGATTAGCTAGACAGGCCTCTGCAAGTGTACACACTTTAAACAACAAAAAAAAAAAACTCAGTATATAAAGGCATTAACATTAAGTCTTTATGTTGAAAGTTAAGACATACATTGCTTCTAATATGAAGAAAAGTCTTGATTGCAGAGAAGCCTTTTAATATTTTCCCTGGAATTGCACACAAACTCAGCAATAGTACTTGTTCAAGTTTGGAAGGGGGGGAGGTGCAGCTGCAGCCTAAGATATTTAAACAGCTGTAATAGAGAAAACAAAAAGTAATTAGGAGACAACAGGTTTACAAGAATAGAGCATTACGGACTGTTAATTGCATGCAGGAAGGGTATGTGGGGAGGGGATAGTTGGTAGCCAGAGCAGAAGTCAGCTTAACAGGCTAGTGAGAGAGCAGACAGCAGGGGGTAGGAACAGGTTAGGTAAGTAGTTACAGGGAGAAAAAAACAGTCAGAAAGTGAGTACCAAAACGTAAAAATACAGTTATGATAGAATGCAGTAAATAACTGTTTCTACTATATTCATACACAGTACAAGTTCACAACCATTTCTAAATAAAGTACTTGTAGCTTTGCAGTTAAGTCCAAGCAGCCTGACTAGAAAAATGCACTATTGCATTGCATATAACATTTATCAAGCAGAAAACCCATTGTAAGAAAAAAAAATTCAATTAAAAAGCCTGTAAAACACAGTCTAGCAGCTGCTTTCTTAAAATCAGTTATTACTTCAAACAAGTGGCTGTAACAAAATGTTAAGGAACATTGTTGATATCTAGAAATAACATTTCTCATCTGTTTAATCACTGATGTGCTAGGAAATTGGCAAACATTTCTATCACAGGAAGCATAGCCTACAACAAAGTATAAAAATTTTCTTTATTGCCCTAAACAGTCTGAGTCAATAACTCCATTTGTACAAATGGAATCAACAAAGCACAGTTGATATATATCACAGTCTCTGTACGCTCAATGTCATCAACTCTGCTCCAAGGCTTCAATGCTGAATTCATCAAACAATCCACACAATGTGTATGACAACACTATGATGATACATATACAGTGGACATACAAGGAAGATGTTATCAACATTTTAATTGTAATGCAGATGCAGCGCAAGAACTCACAAACAGTAAGTCCTCATTTTGCTGTTCACATTCACTGAGTATGTACCATGATAAGGTGCTTTTATCAAGTCTGTCTATAGTTACAATTTACATCAATCAATGAAAGTTAAAGGACTCATAGCATTTTAATAATGGAATGTTATGTAGTGCAATACATGTAGATTGCTTGGGTACACTGCAACGCTTGCTGACCTAAGCAGTAGTTGTGGAAGCAAAATGGGAATTCGAGTATTAGCAGTTCTACTGTAGTATAAGGGAAACAGGTAGAATATGATATGTGGCCTACCAAAGCATTTGCATCCGGCCGATACGGAATGTCTTGCTGTGGTAAGAGATGTGTTAATCATGGTTTTACTGTTACAAAGCTGGTGCAGTACATTAACTGCAAACTGTGGGTAATGAATGCACATGTTCTGTGGTCTACTGCAGCTAATAGCTGGTGTTTTGGAAGTGTAATCAGTTTAACCTGCCTTCTTTTTTAAAAATAGAGAGTGGCAATATAAATAGACTCTGGAATCAAGTACTGTCAATAAGCACCCAAACTCTTAAAACAGACAAATGTGGTACACTAACAACCAGTACTAAAGACAGGTTGTGTTTACAGCTGCACTGAAAGCTATTACCAATGACATTGTCATCATAGCTCTTAATCTCTAGGTACAAGAAATCTGGAAAAAGCCAAAAATAATAGTGGACAAAGGTTCAAAAATAGGGGCAAATTTTAACTATTGCTCTTATAGCCTTAGAAAGTTGCTAGAATAAAAGGTTTTGCTTTAGAATGCATTTTCTGAAGGATATGAAGACTAAAACATAAATAACTGTCATTTATTAACTTCAATGATGAATGATGTGTCACAAAACCACAAATTTTATGAGGAAAAGACCAAAAATATGAGGCAAAAATCTCAACATTCTGTGAAAATCTGGACAGTTGAGATGTATGATTGTCACCCCTTAACCAATAACATACAGTACATCTTTCTGTAATGTGCAGTATCTAGTGCAAGGCAATGCAACTATATATTTTGGCATATAATGACTACAGTTCACCTCTTGCAACTGTAATTCTAGTGTAACATGTACTGGGGAGTTGACTGCAGTTTTCAATGACTACGCATGATGACAGAATTCATCTAACCCTACGCCAAAGCTGATGCCAAACCCAGTAAACAAACTGTCTGTAGGCTATATAATGCATGAGACTACATCAAACATATGAAATACTGTGTAAGTTCGGGATGGAGGTCTTAACACAATGCTGCCATGCAGCCTGGTTCATGCCAATAGGAACACTAACTAAAAGTATGAGGGTTATATGCTGTGTGCTTTCAGTGCAAAACCCAAACTGGAGGAGAAGTTTGTGGATAGTGACAGCATGAACTACATACAGTAGTAATCCTAGTGGTTAACGCTGTAAGGAGTCTAAGCATGTAATATGTATACACCCTATTTCTTCATAACATGCTTATTCTGCATAATATTAAGAAAACATTGGGCAAATCACATATGTACTCCTTCATAGGCTCCTCATCTCCCATGGGTCTAGCGACATCTATGTATTCCCATAGGGATGACAATAGGACGTCCATATCCAGACACACATTCTGAAAGCCCTTGTAGATCAGTGACACAGTCTGTAGATAGTGAGTTTGTAAACGTCTCCCTGACAGCCTCACATAACCAGCAGCAGCTGTTCTTTTGAGTTATTGACATTGTCTGATAGTTTCCACAGTGGCCCTGACATTATGACATCAGGAAAGATAATGAAGTTATTGGCAGATTACATGAAGGCTGTAGTCATGGCAGGATGCTAAGCATTTTTTCAACTGACATAGCCATTGATATTGATAGCCAATTTATATGCTGTAAGAAAATGGTGATATGCAATTTTAACCCATCCTCAGAACTTATTTGCTGCGAGTCCAAATGCTGTTTCTAACCGTTGGTCTGTTTGCCTATGTCCTTTTTCTGTCTTTTTCATGATGAGAGCCTTCCTTCTTCTGTAAAGACTCATTCTACTAGAGCTGTGACTTCTTCTGGTGCTTTTTTCAAGGACTTAGACACTAATTCTATTCTTGAAGCAGCTACCTGGACTTCTGTGCATACTTTTACCAAACACTACAAGTTGTCTGGTATCTCCAGAGTTAGAGATGGTTTTGCTAATGCCATTCTTCATGGCTTCTTAGAGGGGTCTACTGCTGCTTCCTCCTCTCACGTTTCTTCTTGAGCTTTGGCACTCTCCCATACATAATGAATACTGCAGCAGTGAATGTAAGGACGTAGTACAGTTGTGTAAAGTCTTATCATAATGGTAGATGTCCTTGACTTCACTACTGCAGTATTCACTCCCTCCCTCCATTCCCCTAGTCTTTTTCTTTCCTGGATGTGCAGGTTGTCTTTGGTTTTCCTTGGACTGGTGTTCCTACTGGGGCAATCAGTTCTGAGGATGGTACACCTGAACGTCACCTTTATGCCCTACACTATGTGAGAAGTGTTTGGCTGACTTTCAGCTTAATTTAAAGCTATGGTAGGCTGTGATAGACTGGCTGGACATTGGGCTTCCATGGCAGGGAATCCCATACGTAATGACTACTGCAGAGGTGAAAGCAAGGACATCTACCATTATTGTAAGATTTTACATAACTGTACTTTCTTGGTTATGCCATCTGTGTAAAATGCACTGGACTTACCAACATTACACATGATTATGCAGTGTCCTGCCAAACTAGGATCTGAAGAGGTAGTTTTCAATAAATATATATATATATATATATATATATATACACTTTGGTTCAGTCCTTAAAATGTAGCAAATAAACTTTTAACTTATCAATGTCCAACTTCATAAACTGGATGTCCATTCTCTTCCACAGAGTTCTCCAGGTCTGATTCAGAACCCTCAGAAGGGAGTTCCTCAAAAAACAGCACACTTGCCCTGGGTTTGAAGGCATAGGGCTGTATGTGACAACACAGTGGACATGACAGGGATTCATCTTCACAGTACTCACTGTCCAAGGAGATTATTATTTTTAAGTAGGTTTTTTAATCTGTTTTTAAATTGCCCAAAAAAAAAACAGTGGCAGAACACGGCGATCAGTGCATGGATATCTGGTACAGACTTGGACAGTACTCCACTCATTGACATTACTGCACCAGACAGCACCATTACTTCCAGTTTGACAACTCGCAGGCTGGCAGAAATGAAAGGAGTGAACGTCATGAATTTTAGACTTATCTTACTGAAAATATTTCACTGCAACTACATTTTTTACTGTGCTTTAGGCATTATGATAAAGGTAAGTGTGCATATCAACCCCTCAAAAGCAGATAATAACTTCAATTCACTCAGTCTTTTACACTTGATCTTTAAGTTTCGGGGAAATATTTTTCAATTTTTATTTCATTATTTTTTACTCTTTTCCCTATTGAATATTTACCCGGGTTTCTGTACAAATAATTTTTTATCCTCAGTATCAAAATTTTCACTGGCTAGAACTTAGAACTAATCTGCTCTCTTGACCTCTCTTCTCATATTTTCTTTCTTCTTCTTCTACTGTTTCTTTTTTGTGTAGTTCACTCTCTTTCCCAGCTGCTTGTTGTCTTCTTTGTGTATTTTTCCTCCCTTCCCCATCTTTTTCATTAGCTATTGTTTACTTTTGATAATCCACCCACTTGTCCCCTTTATTTACACAACCTGCATTCAGCCACGCACCTTCTTGCTTTGTCTTTTCTCCCCTCACTGGTTAGATTTTATCTTGTAAAAATCATTAATTAAATGAGAAAAATCCCCACAAAAGAAACATGATTTAGGCTGGCCAGCATTTCTCTGTCCCTCTATGACCAGCCACAAAAATAACACTTGGCAAGTGTTTTTCAGTGTTTTTTTTTTTTCACATTTCAAAACATCTTCCAACCTCTATCTTTCATTCCATAAGTTTCTCTCATTTCTAACTTTCACAGTGTTGTCGATACTTTTTTGCACAAACCCTGCATGCATTTTTAATATTCTCTTTTCCCATTTCATCAGTTCTAAACTGCAAAGTAACATTTTTAACATTTAAGTTACTACCAGGAAACATATAATTATTCCACGGATAAATGTCATTATTTTTGCTACACAGTTCCAAGAATTTCATCATTAGTTTCAAGTGTTATGTCACAAAAAGCCTCTGTCCCTATATGTATAAAAGGCTGAATTTCTTATTTATTTATTTATTTGCAGTTTGTTAACCGGGAAAGTCCATTGGGCCAAAAATGAGTTCATTTTCAATGGAGGCCTGGGGAGAAAAACTCCAAGTACAATTTTACAATAAAAATCAGCAGGTATACATAGATATCAAATAAAAAGTCAGTTTGTAACTTGTACAAAGTTTGAGAATAAAAACAACAAGGCAAGTACAAGTAGATGTATCATATGAGCATTCTTAGGACATGAAACATAACAACAGAATGTGACATGGAGAAAGTGTTTGAGGAGAGTAGATTCGAAGGGGAAATTTAGGTAATGATTAAGAACAAGGATAGAGACAATGGAGATAAGTGTAGAATGATAAGTATGATTAAAAAAAGAAGGATGATGTAGAGGGAGTCAGGTAGGAAGAGAACAGGGGCATTCTCAGTGAGTAGAGAGGTGTGATTGGAGTAGGTTTTTGAAAGTGGAATGGTTGTAGGTGGTTCTAATGTGAGGAGTAAGGGAATTCCATAGTTGTGCTAGGGAGAAAGATAGTAGAAGTGTCCCTGGGGTACGTATAGGTTTGTATGCTTCCAGGAGGGTCTGATTGTTGGACCTAAGTAGTCTACTGGGTTGATACATTTTGAGGCTGAAGGAGAGTGCGGGACAATTTGAGGGTTTGAAGATGAGTTTATGAGCAGGGGAGAGTTGAATGTAGGAGAGATAGTTAAGGAGTTCCAACCAATTCAAGAAGTGGAGAGCTGTACAGTGGTGGGAGAAGGATTTGGATCCAGTAGCAAACTTGGCAATCTTATTGTAGCAGGAAGCTAGTTTAGACTTTTGAGGGGAGCGAAGATTGGTAAGGAGGGGGGCACCATACAAAAGAGAGGGAATGAGATAGGTAGTAGAGATGATGTGTTTGGTTGAGGGGACAAGATAGAGATTGTGGCGATATAACATTTCTTGTGCTTTAAAACTCAGAACAGTTACCAAATTGTCTCATATATAATATCTATTTCTGTTATTGTTTTTACAGTAGGTATCTTCTTTTTAAAACAGTTTTACTTATAGTTTGTTGCTGCTCTTCTTTTTTGCCTGCTGTCACTGCTGCATATGTTTTAATGACTGCATTCTCTGCTGCCACATCACCTGGTTCTTTCTCCACATTACTATCTTCCGCACTTCTGAAAAAGTTATCTGCTATCTCACCCCATAAAATAGCAGAAATGTCACCTAGATCATCCTGCTAATCATTTTCTGTAGATCATCACCTGCAACCCCTCTAGATGTGAGTTCTACTATCTGCACCACTCCAACAGACTTGTTTACCTCATCCTCCATTCAGACAGCTAAATGCAGCTCATTTCTATCATCTACCACAGAGGAATATTTATCTGCACTCTGATACTCCATATTGAACAATTTTTTCACCAAATTCTTATTTTCAGCCTCCAACTCTCCATATTGTTTCTGTCCTCCTGCATGCTGCTGCTTCCCTTAAGACTCCTCCTTGGTACTATAGTGCCTCTGGCACCAGCAATCCGCTCCAAAGTGTAAAGGAAGTTTTCCAGTGCCCTGTATCCGGTATGAATATCAGCTTGGGTCTCCCCTGATAGGAGGCCATTGGTTAGTGGGACTAACCCAGTCAACAAAGTGTAAATAAATAAATAAAAATTAAAAAAAAAAAATCATCCAAAGATGAATATGTATTGAAAATTGCCACTTAAATAAAGGACAACTAAAAAGCCCTTTTAAAACTATGGCAGAAACTTTAGGAGCAATATCCAGCACTGCAATGAGGTAATACATAACAAGACATACTCATCCCCAGAGGACAGTTTACATCCTAACAGTTTGTACCTGGGGTGCCCCGCCTCCTTTGCCTAACCCTAGCTACTCTAGTGGTAATCCTGCATTGATGATAGAACTTGATAACATGGAGTCGGTTATAATACTCTAGGAGGAGGCAGCTATATGATAAGAGCTGCAGAAAATCCTGTGTTAATTGTGTTTCATTATTACAGGTTGACTGTTTGTTTATAAAGGCACACATACAGTTATAATTAGCTACAAGGTGTGGCAAATAGTAATGTATAGAGAGCAGATTTTCATGCCAGTAAGAAACTGCTTGTACTACAATCCTTAAGAGATTTTCTTGAAGAGTGGGATCCATCTATATAATGGCAATGAATAAAAATGTGGGTTAATTACTGTTTAATGTTTAGTTTAGTGGATGTTTACATATATTTGGGAGACAAAACATGTAAGTAAAATTGTATAAGAAAGTGGGTTGTAGCGTTTATGTGTGCAGAAGACAAAACTGTTTTATTCTGCCATTCAGGAGAAATGCTAGGAGAGGTTATGACATAAGTTTATTATTGGTTTAATGTTAAGTTGTGGATCTTTAGTGGAGGAAGAATTCAAGGACACTGATGAAAAAGGTGGGCAGATGTTGGAGTTAGTGGAACCCAACCAAATGACCAGCTGGTAGGTATAATGAGAAGGTTAGGAAGGAGTGATGAGGAGTGTGACTGGAGAGAGTAACACCTTGTGGAGTACTACAAGTTGGAGACATAGTGCAGGGAGGTGTGGTAGAGAAGGTAGTATGTCACCCTTGTTAGGGGCAGTGATGCACACTGCTTTGTTTGTATGGATGACCAATGGTTTCAGAGATCTGCTCTGGCCATTGAGGGGGAGTATTAGTAATCTAAGAAAGCATACCCAAGAACTCTGTGGGCACTATGCTGAAGATGTGGTAGGTAGGTAGGTAGGTAGGTAGGTAGGGAAAGAAAAGCAGAGAATTGCAAATGTTGGGGACTCAATGGTCCATTTATGAGGAGGAGACCAATTGGTTAACTTGGTGCAAGAAAGTGTGGACACAGATATCTTGCAGGAGCTTAAATTAAAGAATAGTAGGAGGTTGGGGGTCTGCATAAGGCATGGTATTGATTGTTAAGGGAAGACTGTGTTAAGAGGCAGAAGGGGATAGGGAACTGATAAGAAGTAGTTTGATTTACATATAGAAGGGGTACAAGGTAGGGGGAGGGGAGGCAGGTGGTAGGGTGAGAACCATGTGAGGGGCATTCGGTTATCTTACTGTTGTGTTATGGTCCAAATTAAGACATGGGGTGGATCTGATGCATGTATTATGGTTGTTGAGAGGATATGTAAGGTGGAAGACTGGATACGTTGAGGAGGAGAACTCAATGTGATGCTGAAGCTGGAGTTGGATGGGTTGTATGAGGTGTCTGAATTTTATAACCATGCAGTGGGGAGTTTGAATGTGGTGGACATTTAGTGGGAAAAATAGGAATTCAAGGCAGTTTACATTTATTTTACATTTATTTGTGATAAATGCAAACAAGGCAGTAGACTGGAGAGAATTGCGATGAGTGTACATACAGGGTGTGAGTTAGAGGAAGTCCATACATTGGAGTGGGGTATATTGGGCCACAAAATGGTTTTCATAATGTGGAAGTGAAGGGATGGACATGAAAAAGGGAGAGGGAAAGAGCAGAAAAAGTGATTGCAGGATATGGTGGTAAGCACTGGTTAGCTAGGGTATAACTATTCCCTATTTTTCCCTTGGAACTAGACAAACTTTCAACTTAAGCACTCAAGCCATTCATTTCTTAGCCTAGCACTTGCTCAAAACTCATAGCAAGCACTTATATACCCTAGCACTAGACCCTCCCCCCCATACTGTACAGAAGGACAAGGCTCTCTATTCGACCTTACCAGCCATTCAGTAAAACAGTTCACTGTACCTATCCAGGCATGTCCAAAGGGCAGTTTCACGTGTACTCTCCAGGCCAACTGGTGAATCTGGGCATTCTGAGCCAATGTTACAACTGCCTCATGTACACAGACAACCCTCTCCTCCTACCACCAAACACTAATGCAAGTGAGAGATGCAATTATACAGCCAAAATGGAGGCTAAGCTCTCTCAACCCAAGACTGGATCAGACAGTCAAGAGGAGAAGTGAAATACTTCTTTCACACCACCAGTCTCACATAGACCCATTAAACCAGCACCGGCAAAAAACACACATAAATACAAGAAAACATACTCGGAGGCTCTAAATAAAAATCTGCAAAAGCAACAGAGACCTCCAAACCAGACATCCAAGCAACCTCCACCCCCAACACAAACTATGAAATACATACTTCACAAAACCAGTGTGCCATGCAATCACAGCCCTTAAGGCAAAATAACATACCCAACATACTAGTAATAGGTGACTCTATAGTCAGGCACACTGACGTCCCACTCACTAGGCTGAATAAGGAGAAGGTTACTGTTAGCTGCCTGTCGGGTACCAGGATCTGCCACATAACACAAGCACTCAGGTCACTCCAGAACAAGTACAAATACGACTCTGTCATTGTCCATGTTGGTGTGAATGACCTGAGCTGTACCTCCCTGGACTACATGAAAAGAGATATGGAAGAGCTCTCTGATCACATAGCCCAGGGCAGTATGACCCTGACCCTGAGTAGCATCCTGCCCTTACCAAGAATGATACCATGGTATAAAGAAAAAGAAGTTGTTGACCGCAACTGAGCTGGAAATATAAGTATCTTGATTTTTTTTTTGATTATTTTTACAGATTACTGTTTTTAAAATTTAATATATATAAAGCACTTTGTCTATTCAGTATCTTCACAAATCCTTATCTGTTTAAAAACTTTCATTTGTCTCTCTAGTGCTTGCTGTCTGTAGGCTATACTTGGTGGCTTTGCAGTTGCCCGCCCCTACTGTGACACACCTCCCAGTCTAGTGTCATTAGCTCATTCTGCCTAATACAGAGAGAACATTTGATAAGGCCTTCTGTTCCTCCTTTTTCCCTTTCAAAAAGTAAAACAAAACTTTTTTTTTTTTCTCTTTCGCCTGAACCTTCTTGTGTTCTGACTGTCCTTCTCAAACATTTTGGAAATATACAGTATATTTCAGAGCATTTGTTATAACTGTATTTGCTATAACTGATTTAAGTATTTTTTCTGGCTTTTTGATTATTTACTGCTTAGCGACTGCATTTTCGCCTGTTTATACAGCTCTGCATTCTATTTAAACTGTTTTTGTGTTGATTAACTGTTTTGCACTTTTAAAAAGTTATTTGTTGCTTAATTTTACCTGTAGGCTAACACACTCAAGTGCGCTAGCCGTTTAAAAGCATTTATAGCATTTACTGTCTGTTTTTCCTCTGTTTTCTGCAAAAAAGAAAAAAACAAAAAGAAAAATTCTTGTTTTCCCGCCTTACTGAACTAGAATAGTCCAGTCTTCAGAGTTTGCTGATCTCTGGGCTTTGTCTTGGTTCCTGTGCTATTCCATATCCTTATTTGGATAAAATGAAGCGTCTTTGTTCACCAGTGGGAGTCGGGAGCACTGAGCAGCCTATTTGTCCCTAGAGGAGTGGTTCCAGCCAGAAACTTGTAGTCTATTGGCCATTTTGGGTCAATTCCTAGCTCTTTTCAGCCCCCTGTAATAAAGCCCGCTTTAGCGCGCTTTTTCGCTTGTATTCAACTCAGCACCGCTCCTCGTGGTGTCCTGCAGAGTTCTACAAGCAGCAGAGAGCAAAAGAGTGACTTTTTCCTGATTTAAGTATTTTTTTCTGGCTTTTTGATTATTTACTGCTTAGCGGCTGCATTTTCGCCTGTTTATACAGCTCTGAATTCTATTTAAACTGTTTTTGTGTTGATTAACTGTTTTGCACTTTTAAAAAGTTATTTGTTGCTTAATTTTACCTGTAGGCTAACACACTCAAGTGCGCTAGCTGTTTAAAAGCATTTATTGTCTGTTTTTCCTCTGTTTTCTGCAAAAAAGAAAAAAACAAAAAAAAAATCTTGTTTTCCCGCCTTACTGAACTAGAATAGTCCAGTCTTCAGAGTTTGCTGATCTCTGGGCTTTGTCTTGGTTCCTGTGCTATTCCATATCCTTATTTGGATAAAAGGAAGCATCTTTGTTCACCAGTGGGAGTGGGGAGCACTGAGCAGCCTATTTGTCCCTAGAGGAGTGGTTCCAGCCAGAAACTTGTAGTCTATTGGCCATTTTGGGTCAATTCCTAGCTCTTTTCAGCCCCTGTAATAAAGCCCGCTTTAGCTGGCTTGTATTCAACTCAGCACCGCTCCTCGTGGTGTCCTGCAGAGTTCTACAAGCAGCAGAGAGCAAAAGAGTGACTTTTTCCTGATTTAAGTATTTTTTCTGGCTTTTTGATTATTTACTGCTTAGCGACTGCATTTTCGCCTGTTTATAAAGCTCTGCATTCTATTTAAACTGTTTTTGTGTTGATTAACTGTTTTGCACTTTTAAAAAGTTATTTGTTGCTTAATTTTACCTGTAGGCTAACAAACTCAAGTGTGCTAGCCGTTTAAAAGCATTTATAGCATTTACTGTCTGTTTTTCCTCTGTTTTCTGCAAAAAAGACAAAAACAAAAAAAATCTTGTTTTCCGCCTTACTGAACTAGAATAGTCCAGTCTTCAGAGTTTGCTGATCTCTGGGCTTTGTCTTGGTTCCTGTGCTATTCCATATCCTTATTTGGATAAAAGGAAGCGTCTTTGTTCACCAGTGGGAGTGGGGAGCACTGAGCAGCCTATTTGTCCCTAGAGGAGTGGTTCCAGCCAGAAACTTGTAGTCTATTGGCCATTTTGGGTCAATTCCTAGCTCTTTTCAGCCCCCTGTAATAAAGCCCGCTTTAGCGTGCTTTTGCGTGATTTAGCGCGGAGTTGCCCATAGAGCACCATCGGGCAGCGCCGGTTAAACAAGGTTAAACTATTTCTGGCTCCGTAAAGTCTGCTCTTCAATTTTTCCCTTAGAACTTCTCTACTTGCAATCTAAACAGTCTATTCTCTATCTCAAAAGCTCAGCACTTGCTCCTAAAGCATTTTTATATAGGTAAAGTACTTATATACTAAACAAAGTACTACGTTAGCCTAGAATCCCCTTGAGTACCCATTTCCCTATAGGTCCCTTCTGACTCAGTTACACAGCAAACTTTTTCACTTTTTCTAGCATGTCAAGGGTCAGTTGCTAGCATCCTCTCCTGTTCAGCTGGTGAATCTGGGCATCTTGAGGCAATGTTACAATTGCCTCATGTACACAGACAACCCACTCCTTCTCCCACAAAACACAAATACATGTGAGAGATGCAACTATATAGCCAAACTGGAGGCTGAGCTCTCTCAACTCAGGACTGGCAAGACCAGACAGGAGGAGAAGGAAACCACGCACACCACAAACCCAGTTTCACATAGAACTATCACAACTGCAAAACAAACACATAAACACACAAAGACATACTCCGGAGGCACTGATCAAAAATCTACCAAAACTACAGAGGCCTCCAAAGCAGACACCCAAGCAACTGCCACCTCAAGACATAAGACATGCAACACATAGTTCTCAAAGTCAGTGTGCTAAACAGTCACAGCCCTTAAGGCCAAACACAATGCCAGACACACTTGTTATAGGTGACTCCATAGTCAGACACACTGACGTCCCACTCACCAGACTGAACAAGGAAAAGGTCACAGTAAGCTGCCTGTCAGGCGCTAGAATCCGCCACATAACACAAGCACTCAGGTCACTCCACAGCAAGTACAAGTATGACTCAGTCATTGTCCATGCCGGTGTGAACGACCTGAGACGTACCTCCCTGGACTACATGAAAAGAGACATAGAGGAGCTCTAACTACATGAAAAGAGACATAGAGGAGCTCTCAGATTATGTAGCCCAGGCCGGTATGACCCTGACCCTGAGCAGTATCCTACCCTCACCAAGAATGATGCCACAATACAGAGACAAAATGATCAGCTTTAATAATTGGCTTAATTACTGGTGTCATTCTAAGGGGATCCAATGTCTGTCTGCCTGGGATGACATGCTTGACAAGCCACACTGCTTCGCAAGGGACGGCTTGCACCTGTCACCCCTGGGCTTCCGGATATTGGCAAAGGCTCTTGCCACCCCCATAGTGCCTTTTTTAGGCAAGGCTCAAATGATAAACCTACCGCCCTAGAAAACAAAAATGGAGAAAAACTAAGGGTAATACTGCTCAATGTCCAAACACAAATGCCAAGAGGTCCAGCAAAACAAACAACGTTCTCAGTAGAAAAAACACTTTAATGTGAAGAGCAAAGCTTTCGGATAAAATCCTTTATCAATACTGAAAATACAAAAGCAAATGCAGAGTATATATAGGTCTAAAAAAGTCATATGACCGGCAGCCAAGAAGTCACATGACCCAATCATTAAAACAAAACATGTAGAAATAAATAAATATGCAAAGCTAAAAAATGCAACAGCATAATGCATACATGAAAACAAAAAACATTTAAAAAAGGAAGAATGTATATTTTTAAAAAAAGCAAAGTTTTAACCTAAAAATCACATGTACAATCATATACATAAAGAAAAAATCTCATAGTCTGGATCTACTCATTCTAACCAAAATAGGTTTAAGGCTGACAGTACTATTCAAACCAGGGGGTGAGTCACCCATCAATCTAATTATCCAGTTGTATTCTTTAATTTCTAATTTGTTATTGATATCACCACCTCTGGGTGAGGGTGAAACATGGTCTATAGCTTTAAATTTAAATACATGCTGTTCACCAAAACATAGCCTGTGTTTATATAAAGCATTAGTGTCCACACATCTTGGATTTCAGACTTGTGTTCTGTGATCCTATCTTTAAGTTCTGCGTGGTTTTACCCACATAGAAAGAGTTGCATAATACACAGGTAGCAAGGTAAACCACGTGGGTGGTAACACAAGTAGCAGTTACATTGAACCTAAACAGCCTCTTACTGACTGGGTGTTCAAAGATACCTAAATGTTCATCATCAATGTCATCACAGCACGAGCAATTATAACATTTTCGTGCCCATAGTGCTGGATGGATGTGTTGTGATATTTGTAGGAAAATCTTTGTAACAGAGGGCACTCTTGAGGGTTCTCATGTTACGATATGCAAATAATGGGACATTGCCCAGCATTGCTTTTAACTCTTCAGATGCCATCAAGATTAGCCAATTCTTATGGATAATACGTTTAATACATGGTGTTTTGTACTGAACGAAGTAACGTATCTTACTTTCATCTCATTCTGGATGGACACATTGGGCAAGCCAACAGCTTGTGTTTCTATGGCCATTTAACATAACAGGGGCCACCCTCGACTTTCTTCCCTCTAACACATTTAGTTTCTCATTATTTAAGATGGTAGCATCATAACCACTATTAGTGAAATCAGCTATCATCTCATTCAACTGTTCGGAGAAGCTGAGATCTTCCGTGTTAAACCTACTGGCTCTATAAAATTGAGACCTGACAGTACCTCTAAAGACATGTGGCATGCATACTACTTGCATGAGTGTACCTTCCTGCACAGACTTCCTTTCTATGGAGGCTTGTTCTAAGTGTACCACCGTCAAGACTCAAGTTGATATCTAAAAAATTAATAGTAGTTTCAGATGAACACATTTTGAACTTCAAAAAAGATGAGATTGAATTGATGTACAGCATAAAATCATTCAAATCCTGTAACGTGCCCCCCCAAATCAAAAAACAGTCGTCCACAAATCGTTGAAAGAACTTTACATTATCTTTATATGGATTCAAACCACTAAATAAATGTTTCCTTTCCCACTGGTATAGAACTAGGTTGGCATAAGTATTGGCTACCGAAGTATCCATAGCCACACCTGTGAGCTGAAGATACAAGGATCAAGGACAAGTTCAAAATGTGTTCATCTGAAACTACTATTAATTTTTTAGATATCAACTTGAGTCTTGACGGTGGTACACTTGATAGCTGATTTCACTAATAGTGGTTATGATGCTACCATCTTAAATAATGAGAAACTAAATGTGTTAGAGGGAAGAAAGTCGAGGGTGGCCCCTGTTATGTTAAATGACGCCATAGAAACACAAGCTGTTGGCTTGCCCAATGTGTCCATCCAGAATGAGATGAAAGTAAGATACGTTACTTCGTTCAGTACAAAAACACCATGTATTAAACGTATTATCCATAAGAATTGGCTAATCTTGATGGCATCTGAAGAGTTAAAAGCAATGCTGGGCAATGTCCCATTTTTTGCATATCGTAACATGAGAACCCTCAAGAGTGTCCTCTGTTACAAAGATTTTCCTACAAATATCACAACACATCCATCCAGCACTATGGGCACATGAAAATGTTATAATTGCTCGTGCTGTGATGACATCGATGATGAACATTTAGGTATCTTTGAACACCCAGTCAGTAAGAGGCTGTTCAGGTTCAATGTAACTGCTACTTGTGTTACCACCCACGTGGTTTACCTTGCTACCTGTGTATTATGCAACTCTTTCTATGTGGGTAAAACCACGCGTAAACTTAAAGATAGGATCACAGAACACAAGTCTGAAATCCGAAGATGTGTGGACACTAATGCTTTATATAAACACAGGCTATGTTTTGGTGAACAGCATGTATTTAAATTTAAAGCTATAGACCATGTTTCACCCTCACCCAGAGGTGGTGATATCAATAACAAATTAGAAATTAAAGAATACAACTGGATAATTAGATTGATGGGTGACTCACCCCCTGGTTTGAATAGTACTGTCAGCCTTAAACCTATTTTGGTTAGAATGAGTAGATCCAGACTATGAGATTTTCTCTTTATGTATATGATTATACATGTGATTTTTAGGTTAAAACTTTGCTTTTTTTAAAAATATACATTCTTCCTTTTTTAAATGTTTTTTGTTTTCATGTATGCATTGCTGTTGCATTTTTTAGCTTTGCATATTTATTTATTTCTACATGTTTTGTTTTAATGATTGGGTCATGTGACTTCTTGGCTGCCGGTCATATGACTTTTTTAGACCTATATATACTCTGCATTTGCATTTGTATTTTCAGTATTGATAAAGGATTTTATCCGAAAGCTTTGCTCTTCACATTAAAGTGTTTTTTCTACTGAGAACGTTGTTAATACTGCTCAATGCCAGAAGTCTAAACCTCAAGATGCACACCCTTGAAGCCCTCCTCAGTATGGAGAACATCGATGTCTGTGCTGTGACTGAAACCTGGTTCAAGGCTCCTGAGAGCACCCCAGCACTATCAGGTTATACCTCATGTCATGCGTTCCGGCCCCAAAATCCGGACCGAACCACAAAAGGAGGGGGAGTATCCATATTCATAAAGGATACCCACACCTCCAGGTTAGTGGCAACCCATGAAGCATCGGAGACCATCCAGGTGCAATTAACCATAGGTAAAACTGCCCTACAGTTTGTAGCATGCTACAGACCACCCTCTCAAACTCAGGAAGCCCACACAGCCTTCCTGAAGACACTGGAGAGTATGAATGTCTCTCCAAACACCATCATATTGGGTGACTTCAACTACCCAAACATAGACTGGGAACATTACTCAAGCCCCAACACCCTAGCCCAAAGGTTCCTGGAGTTCATAAACTCAAATGCTATGGAACAACTAGTCACCATTCCCACAAGAGGAGAAAATATACTAGACCTGATCATCACAAACATGGGGACAAAATGCTCCACACCGGAAGTATATCCCTCATTGGTGAGATCAGACCATAAATTAATCTCACTGGAGATCCAAATCCCGCCCCCAACCCCAGCAAAAAAGGCCACAGTGAAGGACTTCTCAAAAGCAAACTTCACACTTCTTAAGACTGGAGTGGTATCCTTCAAGGCCCCCGAGCCAGTGGAAACCACAACCCACGCTGCTGAAACCCTTACAAATGCCTCCTACGAGCACCTCCAGGAATGTATGGATCAAGCAATCCCTAATAAAATCAAGACCCTTTCCACCAAAGGCAGGCGCCCGGTCTGGTGGACCCCAGCCATAAACAAACTCTACAACAAGAGGAGAAAGCTACTACATGACAGAGCAAAATCCCTAAAAGGGAAGGCATCTCTGATCACTACTAGCAAAAACTACGATCACTCATAAAATCATCCAAGGCCAACTTTGAGAGAAAAATCGCTAATGACACAAAAGACAATCATAAGGCCTTCTTTAGCTATGTTAGAAACCTGGGTGGAAACTCCCAGATATGCTCAGAATTAGTCCAAAATGATACAAAAATCACTGAACCCACAGACATTGCCAACATACTGGCAGACAGGTTCAGTACAAATTTCTCCCCTCCCTCCCCCCCAAAAGGAGAAATATCTATCCCACCAGAGTCTAGCCTCCCAAACATCTCAGATGCCCAGGTGAGAGCTGCTCCCTAAAGCAAAAAACACAGCATCAATGGGACCGGACGGTGTCCCCGGCTGTGTGCTACACGAACTCAATGAGGAACTAAACCCACACATAAGGCTGCTGTTTAATCTTAGCCTTACTACAGGATACGTACCCAAAGAATGGCGTACGGCAACTGTGGTCCCACTCCACAAAGGCGGTACTTCTACGGACCCTGGAAATTACCGCCCCATAAGCTTGATGAGCCCTGTCTGCAAAGCTATGGAGAGGATCATAATGGAACTCATAAATAAAGACATTGGGGACCTACAGACACTGAATCCTACCCAATTTGGCTTTGTCAAGGGCAGATCCTGCCTCTTGAACTTGGTTGACTTTTTCGAAACAGTCACTAAGGCCATTGATGAGGGTAAGGCAGTTCACACAGCCTACCTTGACCTAGCAAAAGCGTTCGACACAATACCCCACTCGGGCATTATAGAAAAGCTCACCAGCTTAGATGTAAACCCATATGTCACAAGATGGGTTGCAAACTGGCTCAAGGACAGAACCCACAGGGTTAGAGTTGCTGGTGCCATGTCAGACTCTAAGCCGGTCACGAGCGGTGTCCCACAGGGCTCAGTCCTGGGCCCCCTCTTGTTCGGCATTTATTTTTCTGAAGTGCAGGCAAACATAGGGGATTGTGGCTGACAAAATTTGCAGATGACTGCAAACTGGGCACCATAATTGACACTCCATCAGACACAGACATCCTCCAGAGAGGTCTCATAGAAATGGATAACTGGTGCTAGAGCCATGGCCTTAAGCTAAATGCCAAAAATGTATAGTCATACCCTTTGGGAAAAACAAGGTAACCCTAATTACCACATAGGTGGTAATCCATTAAACACAGAAGACGTTATCAGGGACCTGGGGACCCAAGTTGACAGTAACCTCTCTTTGACACTCACATTGCCAAAGTGGTTAGGAAGACCTTCTACATTGCCCACCTGATCATGAAGGGATTCACATCCAGATCAGGAGAGGTCATTGTACCCCTGTACTCTTCACTTATCAGACCAATGATTGAGTACAACGACCCATTCAGAATGTACCTTACCCGACACCTGCAGCAGTTGGAAAGACCCCAAAAGTTCCTCACCAAAAGGATAAAGGGGCTCAAACATATGTCATACGCTGCCCGACTGAAGAAACTCCAGCTCTATTCAGTCGCATACCATCTGCTCAGAGGTGATCTGTGCCTGACATACAAGGCCATGTCCAACCCGGAATTAATGGACATGCTCCACCTCAAAAAATCCAAATCCACCAGAGCCACGAGAGCAAGAGACTTAAACCTCAACACGGATATAAATAGGATGTTCTGGAGAGACAGATTCTTCACCCAGAGACTCCCTACACTATGGAACAGAATCCCAGTCCATGTGGGGCAGAGCCCCTCACTGACTCTGTTCAAGAGAAATCTTGATGAGTGGATGGGAGATCGTAGGTTTACCCCGGGAATCATCTCTGTGTCACTGCTGGACAGAGGCACAGCAAACTAATGGGTATAGTATTCTCATCCTAAGGGGTGGTGAAAGCCACACACACTCTGGCTAGGCTTATAAATGCCCTAGGGCAGATAGCCTAGTATGAACCTATGAACCTATGAACTTCAACAATTGGCTAAGTTTCTGGTGTCATTCAAAGGGGATCCAGTGTCTGTCCACCAGGGATGACATTCTCTACAAGCCACGCTGCTTCGCTAGAGATGACTTGCACCTGTCAACCTTAGGCTTTCAAATACTGGCCAAGGCTCTTGCCACCCCCATAGTGCCTTTTTTAGGCAAGGCTCAAAAGACAAACCCACCGCCGTAAATAGCACAAGCAACAAAAAACTGAAGGTAATGCTACTCAATGCCAGAAGTCTAAACCTCAAAATGCACGCACTCGAGGCACTCCTCAGTATGGAGAAAATCGATATATGTGCAGTAACAGAAACCTGGTTTAAGGCTCCAGAGAGCACCCCAGTACTACCAGGCTACAACTCATACCATACATTTCGGTCACAGAACCCAGACCGAAATACAAAAGGCGGGGTCGTATCCATATTCAACAAGGATACGCACATCTCCAGGTTAGTGTCACAGCACAATGCTTCAGAGAGATCATCTACATGCAACTAACAATGGGCAAAACTGCAATTCAAATTGTAGCTTGCTACAGATCACCCACCATGTCCCAGGACCCCCATTCTGCATTTCTGGAAACACTGGGAAACATAAAGGTCCTACCAAACACCCTAATATTGGGTGATTTCAATTACCCAAACATTAACTGGGAGAACTGCTCAAGTACTAACTCCCTTGACCAACATTTCCTAGAATTTATAAACTCAAACGCCCTGGCTCAACTGGTCAACACTCCCACCAGAGGTGACAACATATTGGACCTGGTCATCACCAACATGGGCGACCGGTGTTCCACACTGGAGGTCAACCCCTCGCTGGTTAGATCTGACCAAAAACAAATCACTTTGGATATCCACATTCCGCCCCCACCCCCGGACAAGGAAACCACCATGAAAAACGTTTCAAAAGCAAGCTTCATGTTACTTAAGACGAAGGTGGAAAGTTTCAAAGCCCCCATGCTAAAGGATAACGCTGTCCAAGCTGCAAAATCCTTTACTAATGCATTCTATGGGCACCTACAAGAATGCATGTATCGTGCTATCCCAAGCAAAACCAAGACTCTCTCCACCAAGAAAAGGAAAGCAGTCTGGTGGACCCCTGCCATAAACATGCTATACAATAGAAGGAAGAAACTAGTGCAAAAAAGAGTAAAATCCTAAGAAGGAAAGACATCCCTGATCAGTCTCAGCAAGCAACTACGATCCCTCATAAAATCATCCAAGGCAAGCTTCGAAAGAAAAATTGCCAAGGACTCCAAAGATAACCACAAGGCATTCTTTAGCTATGTCAAAAATCTAAGTGGCAATGCTCATATCTGCGTGGAGTTAGTGCAGAATGGCACAAAATACACTGAACTGACCGATATCGCCAACATCCTGGCAGACAGGTTCAGTGCAAACTTCACCCCCTCTCACCCCCAAAAGGGCCCATAACCATACCAGAAGAATGTAGAGCCCCTGGAATCACAGACACTCAGGTTAAAACAGCCTTCTCCAAAGCCAAAAACACAGCATCAATGGGACCGGACAATGTCCCAGGCTGCGTCCTACACGAGCTCAAAGACGAACTAACTCCTCACCTAAACACACTGTTCAAACTCAGCCTCTCCACAGGCTATGTACCCATAGAGTGGCACACAGCAACGGTTATTCCACTCCACAAAGGTGGAGTCACAACAGACCCTGGGAACTATCGCCCCATAAGCCTGACTAGCTTGGTGTGCAAGGCTATGGAGCGCATCATCATGGAGCTCATTAACAGAGACATTGGGAACCTCCAAACACTGGACCCTACCCTGTTCAGCTTTGTTAAGGGAAGATCATGCCTCCTAAACCTGGTGGACTTCTCTGAGACAGTTACCAAGGCTATAGATGAGGGAAAGGTGGTACACACAGCCTACCTAGACATCGCACAGGCCTTCGACACCATTCCCCATTCTGGTATTATAGACAAGCTCACCAGCCTGAACATAAACCCCTAAATCACAAGATGGGTTGCCAACTGTCTCATGGACAGAACCCACATGGTGAGAGTTGCAGGAGCTAGGTCGGACTCTAAACCGGTTACAAGTGGCATTCCCCAGGGCTCAGTTCTAGGACCCCTCCTGTTCAGCATATACTTCTCAGAGGTAGAGGCAAGCACAAGAGGACTATGGATGACCAAGTTCACAGACAACTGCAAACTAGGGGCTATAATTGACTCTCTGGCTGACACAGACATCCTCCAAAAGGGTCTCACTGAGACGGATACCTGGTGTCAAAATCATGGCCTCAAGCTAAATGCCAAAAAGTGCATAGTCACCCCCTTTGGAAAAAACAAAGTACCCACAAACTACCACATAGGTGGTAGTCCCCTAAATATGGAAAATGTAATAAGGGACCTGGGGACCCAAGTAGGTAGTAATCTCTCCTTTGATAATCACATTGCCAAAGTGGTTAGAAAATCCTTCTATGTGGCCCACCTAATCCCAAAAGGGTTCGCATCCAGATCAAAAGAGGTCATTATGCCCCTCTACTCATCACCCATCAGACCCATCATAGAGTACAATGCCCCATTTGGGATGTACCTTACAAGACACCTGAAACAGCTGGAAAGACCACAGAAGTACCTCACTAAGAGGATCACTGGCCTCAAACAGATGTCCTATGCAGCTCGACTGAAGAAACTCCAGCTGTACTCAGTTGCATACCGCCTACTCAGAGGTGATCTCTGCCTGACATACAAGGCCATGTGCAACCCAGAATTGATGGACATGCTCCACCTAAAGAAAACCTTATCCCCTCGAGCCACACGCTCTAGGGATCTAAACCTCATCACAACAAGAAATAGGATGTGTTGGAGGGATAGATTCTTGTCCCAGAGACATCCCATGCTTTGAAACAAGATTCCAATCTACATTAGGCAGAGCTCCTCACTAACACTCTACAAGAGAAACCTTGATGAGTGGATGGGAAACAGAAAGTTTACTTGGGGATCACTTCAGTGGCTCTGCTGGACAGAGGCACAGGGAACTAATCTAAGGGGGTGGCAAAAGCCAACACATTCTGGCTAGGCTTATAAATGCCTTCGAGCAGATAGCCTAGTACCTACCTATGAACCTATGATAGGGGAAAATGGGAATACAGAGGGTAAGTGGAGAGAAAGGAGTGGGATGGTAATTAAGGCTTATCTGAGGGTATGGATTATGGTTTTAAGAGTCAGATGAACAAAAGGTGGAAGGCTCAGATAGTGGGCTTGAAGAAAAATTGGAGAGGAATTTAAAGAGGTTGAAGCAGGATGGAGGATAGAAATTGAAAAAAGGAAAGACAAAATGTGTAATGAATGTGCAGTTGAAAATGTTACATGAAACAAGGATAAAGGCAGAGCTAGGGAGGTGGGCAGCTTAATGGGGTACAAAGGTGAAGTTGAGGTAAGACTGTCAGCATGGAAGCTGGAAGAACAGAGGTGGAAGCTGTGGGTGACAGAACTGGATACAGCTGATAGAAAGATGATAATAATTAGTAGAAATAATGAATAGAAAGATAAAAGAGGTATTTAGGGAATTATGTAGTGATCTGTATAATGGTGTAAAAGGACATAGACAAAAGGTTGCAGAGTGATGAGAAAGTGTGGTGAAGGAAGGAGGCAGAGTATTATGTGTGTGGTGAAGGAAGAGGGCAGAGTATTATATGTGTGGTGAAGGAAGAGGGCAGAGTATTATGTGTGTGGTGAAAAAAGAGGGTAGAGTTTTATGTGTGGTGAAGGAAGAAGGAAGAGTATTATATGTGTAGTGAAGGAAGAGGGCAGAGTATTATGTGTGGTGAAGGAACAGGGCAGAGTATTATATGTGTGGTGAAGGAAGAGGGCAGAGTATTACATGTATGGTGAAGGAAGAAGGCAGAGTATTATGTGTGGTGAAGGAAGAAGGCAGAGTATTATATGTGTGGTGAGGAAGAGGGCAGAGTATTATATGTATGGTGAAGGAAGAGGGCAGGGTATTATATATGTGGTGAAGGAACAGGGCAGAGTATTACATGTGTGGTAAAGGAAGAGGGCAGAGAATCATATGTGAGTAAAGGAAGAGGGTAGGGTGTTATATGTGTGGTGAAGGAAGAAGGCAGATTATTATATGTGTTGTGAAGGAAGACGGAAGAGTATTATATGTGTGGTGAAGAAAGATGGCAGAGTACTATGTGTGGTGAAAGAAGAGGGCAGACTGCTATTGTGGAGTGGTTAGGTGCCAAGACCTAAGGTGGAAGCGGTTGTTGCAGTTTTATGTAAAAAGAAGCTGGGTCTACAGAATATGGAGACATTTAAGCCAATATAATTGTACTACATGGATATGAAGTTACTGGCATGAATTTTGACTGCTAGGCTGGAATTAGTCTTAGTTAGGGTCAGAGGAGTAGCTAGCTATTTGGTGCCGATGCTATCCCTGATTTGACATCCTCCCCACAAGAAAAATCCACTCCTCTGACTTGAGGAGCAAAAATAAAATCCTGTACCTATGGACTGCTAAAGTGCTCTAGTTTTCAGTTCCTGGAATAAATAATCTCTCCTTTTAAAATGTAGTGACTGCTAACAAGCAGTTACTGCAAGTCACAAATGAAGCACTAAATGTTTCAGTCCAGAAGACTGGGGACTGGACTTTCTAAAAAAGAAAGAAAGAAAGAAAGAAAAAGAAAAATATAATATATAGCTGCTACGGTTTATGCCACACATGGGGCATTAAACTGCTTCAGTTTAGACTGCATTCAGATACCAGTATTGCACCGAAGACTGATCTGGATCTGCAGATTGCACTCCCTAACACTTTGCACCCAGGACAGCTTCCTTCTTCACCCCACCCTAGCTCACTACTGCTTATAATGGTTAATCTGCTGACCATTGCAGGGTGTTACAGAACTAAATGAAGAAGGCAAAAAGAGAAGGGTGAGGGAAGAGTGATTCTCTTGGATATGCAGGCAGCTTTTGCTGCAGATCACTTGTCTTTCTTATT
Organism: Protopterus annectens; assembly: GCF_019279795.1. NCBI lineage: Eukaryota > Metazoa > Chordata > Ceratodontiformes > Protopteridae > Protopterus > Protopterus annectens. The sequence goes on along the minus strand of NC_056735.1, from coordinate 350,688,038 downwards.
TAATACATTAGAACAGGAGACCGTGGGCAGTTTAATAATGGAATGTGGGGTTTATATAGGGAGCCAGGGGTGAGGGTCAGGATTAATAGGGATTTGACAAATGTAGTTAGGTTGAGGAGAGGGGTGAGGCAAGACTGCCCTTTGTCCCTATCAGTCTTTTTAATAGTAATAGAAAAGCTAGTCCAAAGCTTTAAAGAGGTGATGACAGTGTGGAAAACTAAAAAAATAGACTAGTTTGAATTTGGTTGCTGTTGACTATATGATATTGCTTGAACATGTGGATCAAATGTTGCCCCAGGCAGAGGTTTATGATTTTTAAAACTGTGTGTGTGTGTGTGGGGGGGGGGGGGTTCATTTGAGATTACCCTGTACAATCAGGAGAAGTAATAACTAGGGGTTTAGGAGTTTCCAATGGTTAGAGAAATTAATAATATACTTAGAATCAAAGGACATGTTCACAGCCAACCAATTCCTTTATTTACAAATAAATATTAGGAGTCTGTCATAGAAATTAACGATATAAATTGATGGCAATTAAGGGACCGGGTGGGTAAGGTGCTAAATAGGTGGCGAGTGTTAACTGGGGGTCATTTTGAGACAGGGATGAAGTAGCTAGAGTAATGGCATTACTCCTTAATTTACATTTATTGAGGCACATGGGTAACAGTGTGCAAGATCCTTGGATAGTGGGGATTCAAAATGTTTGTGATAAGTATGTGTAAACAGAGGAAAAGTGAGAGGAATAGGCAAAGAGAGGATGAAATGTAGAAGGCATTTGTGTCTGTGGGGTGTGCCAGACTTTAGGCCTTATGTGATGTCAGTGAACAAGGATCAACGAATTGGAGAATAACCTTTTGAGATGAAAGAGCTTGGAGGAGAAGGAATATGTCTGGGGAGATATGGAGACGGTAGAGGTAGAGAAGGACATGGAAAAAAGGATGCATAAGTGTATAGGTTAGGAGGGTCTATATCACATCGTCGAATTTGTATAAGTTCGAACAATGTAATATCGAACCCAAAAGTCCGAAACCGCACAATAACGAACACACAGAACAGTGATTTTTTTTCCCATGGAAAAAAAAAATTGCTGTTCCCTAACAAAAAAGAAAGAAAACATAAACCTTTAAAACTAAAGTGGGGGGGCTTCTCCCCCACACCCCCCTACTTAAATATACGAACTCTGAGATCGCACCACAGTGGAGGAAATAGCAAAGCCCCAAAAATGGCCCACCAATTTTTTTTCCCTGGGAAAAAAATCGATGTGCTGTGGCTTCGCTATTTTTGCATTTCAGACTTTTGGGTTTGATATTACATCGTTCGAACTTATACAAGTTTGACGATGTGATATAGACCCTAGGTTGGGAAGCAGACGTGGGGTTACAATGGAAGGTTAGTTTATTAAGTTCACTGGATAGTAGAATAAGATAAGTATTTACAGGAACAATTAAAAAGTGTGTGGGGGGTGATTTGAGAGTGATAGAAGGTCTGTGGGTCCCAGGTAAGCAGAGAGAGAGGTGGTTAGCTGTTAGGATTTGAAAGAAAGGCTCTCTATTGGGAATTGAGATCAGACAGTATATAAGGAGGGTAAGCAAAGGTTGAGAAAGTTGACTGAGATGATAGTGGAAGAGGAATTGAAGTCTCAAAAGTTGAGAAGTGGTTACAATGTACAGAAAGGCAACATTAGGATTATATGCAGAATTTAAACAAGTAGGAGCTGAGAAGTGGGTGTAAAGGATATGGCAAATTTAGGTGAAGGAAAGTGAGATTTAAAAAAGAGTGAGGTGTTTTATGAAGAATGGAGGATGATGGGGTAATTGAAGAAGGTGAACTAATTGTATGATTTGGATTTGACATGGTACAAAAAGTCCACACAGATTATGGGAAGAGGAGGGTGAGAAGGGGAGGTATGTTGCAGATGTGGACTGGGAAACACAGAGAACTTAGCTATGTTTTGGCTTTGTGAGTTAGCACAGAGATGATGGCAAGATTTCAGAAATATTTAGAGGGGGATATATCATAGGGAGATACAAACCTGGTTGGTTATTCTGTCTTTTCAGTTTGGAAAAGGGATGACAGTAGTGGGAACAGGTATAGTTGGTGGAGCTACAGTGATCAGCATGGTGGTTGAAGTTGGCAGTAGTGAAAAGCTGGAAAAATCAAGAGGTGAAGTAAGTAAAGTAAGGTAGGGAGACATTTGGAAAAGGGTATGAGATAAGAGGAGAGAGAATGTAGGGCAATTACAAGGTTTCTTGCAAGAGAAGAAGAAAAAGACAGATGGAGAAATTGAGGAATAATAGAGGTGGGAGGAGGGTCAAAGGAGCCTGCAGGGAATAGGGTATAAGGAAGCTTAGGCTGGTACAAGATGGTGGCGTTGAATGTCTTTTGATGGAATAGGGGATAAAGGCCACCGGTCAATGATGCTTGTTGGTAGGGTTAGTTGATTATGAAGTAAAGCCCTGAGGATAAAAAATTAGCTTGAACATTAATGAATTATGTTAAAAATGTAGTCACATGGATAAGGTGTTGAAAGTGTATATAGATAGATCTGTGCTAGGTTGGTTAAGGACAGGTATGGGAGAAAATACTGTTTCTTATGATGGTGAATACTTCAATATGTTTTGTTAATATTTATTAGGTTTGCATTGTGTGTTCAAGGACTGCAACAGTGACACACAGAACTGTGAGAATGTAAGCGCATTTGTAAGGAAATATATACTAACTCTGAAATCACTTTATCTTAGAATAGTCCCATGTCTCCAAGGTACAGCAATCTCCAAATTAGTATATATAAGTAATTGGGGATGATGGGCAGCCTCCACATCAGGGAGTGCAGGGGAACTGCTACTTGTGTTACTTTGCACTTAAATTTTCAAAGTTTTGGGACTCACATTATCAAGTCTCAAACTTCAAACTGGGAGCCATATTTCTCTCTATCTATCTATCTATCTATCTATCTATCTATCTATCTATCTATCTATCTATCTATCTATCTATCTATCTTTTATCACACCACAGCTGACCAGTGTATCATCCCACCTCCACAGCAACTCAGACAGCATTCTCCACCTATTCCCATTTAGGACAATGCCCCCTACTTGTCCTCATCCTTCATCAGAGAGACCACAGAGGTTTCTCACCAGGAGAATCCAGGATCTCAAACATCTACCCAACACAGATAGGCTAAAAGCCCAGTCCCTCTACTCAGTCTCATACAGACTCCTCAGAGGTGACCTCTGTCTGGCATACAAAGCAATCTCAGACCCCACCTTGATGGGACTGCTGCATATCCACAAGTCAAGCTCCACTCGAGTAACCCACACTGACGACCTCAACCTGGTCTGTGACATCAATAAGACTTATTGGAGGGACAAATTTGTGTCCCACAGACTCCCACTTCTGTGGAATAGACTCTCTATCTATGTCAAGCAGAGTACCTCATTAACCCTTTTTAAGTGCAACCTGAATAACTGGATGGGGAACAGAAAATACAGCCCTGGGATTCCACCTGTGTCCCTGCTGGACAGGGGCATTGGGTGCTGACTTGTCAGAAGATGGACTAAATTCTTGGCTAGGCTTGTAAGAGCCTCAGGGCCAATAGCCCAGTAACTTCTTATGATCCTATGATGTGAAAAGCATACAAGCGTGTGCCCTCCTCCAGGACAGGCATGTCCATCCTTCCCCTGCCATGCCTCAGATGCCCATGATGCTAATCAAGCCAGGTTCATCTAGACAATATGTAGGTCATTATCCCTTTACAACATGGCATTTATTTATTTATTTATTTTTGTAGATTGGCTAGCATTTAACAACCAGGCTTAGTTTGCCTGAGCTGGAATAGTTCAGAGCACAGTGTGCGCGGGTGGGCGTGTGGACAATGGAGTCAGGGACAGGTATAGATAGGTAAGAAAGGTGTTAAGGTCTGGAGCAGGAGGATGCAGCCTGTTGGGGAAGGCTGAGAAAAGGCTTTGTCCTATAGGAATTAACTTCTTTCACACCTGAGTTTGCCAGACAGTGATTTTTTACTCAGGACCACCTCCATCATAAAAGCAAGGGATAAAATCTGGTTCTTTTGAAAGTCAAATTTATTTACATTAGAGTCAGTATAGGTGCAGAGGACAGGGAGAATAAGCCACTGACCTGTAAGGGTAATAGGGGTTAAGAAGGAATTTACTGTTTTTCCCAGGTAGTTAGCAAACTTTAGGCTGTTGCAATCATGTGGGTGGAAGGCAAGATTGGCAAGAGGGACCTAGGTAAGTGGGGGGGAGGCACTCTGAGACTTATTAGCTAGCCATCCCACAGAGCAGATAGCACTGGTGAGAGAATACAATTTCTTACTCAGCTGTCTGTTGGAAGCTTACAGGCAGCTCATGTGTAAAATATATTTAAATGGTGAAACAGGTGACAATGGGTCCTTGAAGAGATGCTGAATAAGGCTGGACTTCAACAGTACTGTTAGTTTTTAACATTATGGAAATGATGCAGAACAAGTTCTCCTCGAAAATCCCACCTGCACACATCTCTTTGATTTAAATATGGCAAGCAATTTGCCAGTAAATACATGGCTACAGAAATTTATGGAACTGATGCACAAGTTCTCCTGGAAATTCATCCCTGGTTTGGCACCTATGTCTCTGATGCAAACAGGTTACCTGTAAATGGTTCATCTCCCAGAACCATGCTTACACTTATCAAGGGTATCAAAACTCGTCAGACATTTGGGATGCATGGCTAGGCTTGAAAAGGGCCTTATGGTTGTTAGCCTAGTAAACACCTATGAACCTATTTAACTGTATGTATGTGTGTATGTATATATATATATATATATATATATATATATATATATATATATATATATATATATATATATATATTGCTTTTTTTTCATTCAAAAATAGATTATACCAGGTGAAAAAGGCAATTTTGAAATCTAAACAAGATTTCTATCTCAAGAAACAAGAAGATAACAGAAATATCAAGCCTTTCTGATCGAAAGCTGGGATAGCCAGAAAGAATGAAGCAGAAAGGAGAACAAAAAGATGTCACCTGATGCATTCACTCTCTAAATCTTTCATCACATCTTCTCACGCAGGCTGTTTATTCCAACTCTAAAGCCTATTAATGATAGTGTTCTTTCCATATTCAAATATTCTGTTTTGTATACCGCATCCCTTCTCCCTTTACAGACAATTTCCTCCCTTTTTTCTTCTCATAAATATTATAAATACCTTTACCCATTTATATGCCTCCATATTCAGTTTGTTGCATCTTGTATTCCGTTTATTATCTTATTCAGATTTTCTAATACAATCTTTTACAATGCAACTAAAATTATTATTTTTTTCTATACATTTTTTCCATGGAACCTGAAATATGCAATCAGTTATTCAGAATTAGCTTGCCTGCTTTTTGTCTGGGTTGAGCCTGAACATAGTCTATGTGGAACAGCACTATAACTGTTCAAGAAAAATAAATAAATAAATATATAGATACATAGACAGATAGAAAGGTAGATTAATAAATATGTGCTCCAAAGATGTAATTATATGCAACGTCTACATTGTCTAAATCAAAAAAGCTTCCTCTCACAAACTCAGTATGGCATTCTTGAAAGACACAGCAGTTAAATGAATTTTTAGCTTTGAAAGACTTTATGCAGAATAATTTTTCCAAGGAAAATACTTTCAAGTCTCTTTTCCTAGGTTTGTCAAAGGTCTTTGACACCATGCCTCATCCTGTCCTCATATCTACACTTTCAAAACTAGGTCTCCATCCAACAACCACACAGTGATTTAATATCTGCCTGTGCAATCAGACACAATGTTTTTGGTGGTCAGATACCCTCACTATCCTATAATCACTGTAGATGTATGCCCACACTCCATATTAGGTCCATTTCTCTTTAACCTATTCATCTGATGTATGTAAAAAGCCTCACATCTGGCAACTCTTATTTTGAAATGTTATGACCCTTCAGCAGTCACATGTGTCTAAGAAGCTGTGTATATCAGTACTGTTAGTAAACCAAATATCAACAGATGATGTCATATCATATTTTTGCTGTCTGATAGTCGACATTTCTATTTACTTACTCTTTTTGCACAAGTCACATTTGTGCTTTGGTTAACTTTTGGTACATCTTTTCCTTCTGCTATCCTAATAAAATAGTTGCTTTCAGCTCATGGGTGCAGCTAATTAGCGAGTGCCATAGACACCTGCAGGGAATGAGCATGGATATCTTGGCAATAGAAATATGTTATGCATCAAGGACTGATTTTTTTTCCATCATTGTTTGAGAAGTGGATTTGCTATGATGTGATGGCCCCTTTTCTAGCCACAGGTAATTGAGCTATTCTGTCAGTCATAGCTGGGTTTTTGGACAATGTCTTTGTTTCTTAATATTTTACATTGCAGTGACTTTCACCGCAATGTGTTTTATTGTGTTTTATTGTGTGAGCTGGTGGTGTGCTTTTCTGGGGTTCCTCCCTCCATTCTCTACTGTGGTGCAACTGTGGGGTTGGTATATATACTTCAGAGGGGTGGGGGTGCAGGGTGGGACTTGCCATCCTGCAAAAATATTTTTGTGTTTTTTATGTTTCTGGATCACCATTTTCAACATTTAATTTTTAATAAATGGTAAGCTGAAAAAAAAAAAGTTTTCAATGGCTCGTACATAAATCCAGGTAACTGGAGTAATTTCTAGGAATACTCAGCATCCTGCCCTCATCCGCCTATACCAACACCAAATCCATTTCTGAAATGCAGGCCATTAGACTGATACACATATGCATTGTCTGTGTGCCATGGGACTGGTTTATAAATGCAATACATGTGCAGAGTATGTACCATTAAGTTTTTATTCTAATTATGTAACTAGTGGGGACCTTGTTTAATCTCTTACAGGAATGCTAACTAAACCAGAATTACTGGGGACAAGATTTAGGAAATAAAACATTTTAGTGTCAATTTGTTGGACTCAGAATCATCTGAAAAACATGGAAGATTCAATTTGTTTGTTTGTTTGTGTCTTTCGGCTTTTCCCGGTTAGGGGTCGCCACAGTGGAACTCTGGTCCGCTAATGATTGGCAGTGGAGTTTTCTATGAGCTATAAAAAGTAATTGCAAGTCTCAATAATGGTTTTACAAATTTCAGTGCTTACTGTTTAATTAAGGGCTGCAATGACTGCTGTACTCAAATACTTCTGGGCAATTCTGATTGTTTTGCTGTGCAAATATTAAATATTTTTTTGACTGCAGTTTAACCAACTCATGTCATGTTTAGAAAGTTTTTTTTTTGACAGCTCTAACATTTACCTTGGTCTTTGCTTCCTTTCACATGTATTTTCACACATAATGCGAATGAGTTTTGATTCTGGCATTTTATTTGGCAGCCTGGGTTAACATTCCCCAGCCCATACTCACACAGTATAATAATGTTGCACAGCTCAAAACACCTCTGACCATGGATACTGCCATGCCTTGTTTGCATAGCGGTTACGTTAGGGCATTCCTTGGTTTGATTAAATACTTTACATGAGTAATCTAACAATCCTGTTTGTTGATGCCTGCCCCACAGCCCTCACTTCTTAATCCAGTGCTATCATTATGTGTTGTGTTTCATTCTTTCATTACCAGACTACATACTTTAACCGCATAAGGGCAAGTGACCTTGCCAGATTTCTGTGCTGCAGTCATTTTTTTATATATTTATTGCATTACAGATGGCTGTGGACTGGACACAGATTTTCATGTTTAAGCTGCCTTGTTTCCAGCAGTTTCACTAAGGTGCCTGTAATGCATTCTCTGTTTGCTTGCTCTTGCTCAAGCGTCCTTTCTTATACAGGTTAGTGTACAACTGAAGGTCATGCCATCCTTTTGAGTTTTAGCTGCTATTCATGCTATCACATTTTTTTGCTCTTTTTGCCTTGCTCCATGAGCCACCTGACCTCCTTCCATGCCTCTAAACTGTCCAGATTTTTGCCTCATGTTTTTGGTGTGTTCCTCATAAAATTTGTGGTTTTCTGGCAAATCACTGAGATTATCTGAGGGTTAAAGTCACCAAATAATAACATACATTTGAGTTTCAGACTACAAATCCTTCAGAAAATGCATGTTAAAACATGTTACTCTAGCAACTTCCTAAGTTTATAAGAGCAATATTTAAAATGTGTCCCTATTTTTCGGCCTTTGTCCTCTCATTTTGTCAGGCTTTGCACTAACAGTTTGAGAGGTATGCCTTCTTCTTGCTGTTTTCTTCCCAAGCTGCTGTTTTCTTCTAGTAGATGTATTCCCATCTTTCTCACCACTGCTTTCAATGCAGCTGAACACGTCTGACAGAATTACTTGTTTTGGGGTTCTCTTCATCCTCCTTCCCTGCTCACTACTTGTTTTCATATAATCACCATCTATCTATAGCCTTTAGAATTTTCCTTTTTTTTTCAATGTTGTATATGGGTGTGTACGTGTGTGTTTTGTGTGTGTGTACATGCACGTGTGGGTGTTTGTGCTTAGACTTGTACAAGTAAATGCATTGTTTCAGTTCAATTTGCTGGCTTCTCGTTGTTCAGCAACAGCACTCTAAGTATGCTGAGTTTTACTTGAAGTCCTAACGCCTGGTAATATATGCTGGAATGCTTTGATCTACCCTTCAAAGCAAAGCGCAACTGTTTGCTGAGCTGCTGAAGCTAAGCACATTTTATGTTCATGCCGCATACATGCATATATTTTGAAATGTATCTGTCTTTAGTGCACATGTGTACTCTAGCTTTCCCATTCAAACATGGAATAAAGAAAACTATCCTCCAGGCTGCAAGTGCCGCTAACAGTAAAAATAGTAAAGCCTCTCCTTTCATCTTTTACTCTAATCTTATATAATAATGACATAGGGGTACCTGTCTTTCAGTATCAAAGCCACTCCACCTCAAATTCAGATTACTGACAGCTACTCACTTAGCATGAGTATCCAAAATCACTGAAAGCAAGCCTCTTATTCATGTTATCAATGAATCCTGCTGAAAAGAATTAAAAATAAATAAAATTAAAACACACATGCCTGTATACTATGAATACTTTCAGCAGTCACTAGACCATGATTAGTTTTGTTAAGTAACAAAAGTGCCGATTCTACCATTTCAGAGCACAGGCAGCTGCTTAGTCATGAAGCTGAATTACCTGCAAGGAAGGAAAGATTCACTCTTCTGTATTTATTTGTTGTTTTGTCATCTGTGAAGATGACGACCCATTTTTATTGATATGCTATTGACAGTAGGAGAAGCCATGCTAACTCCGTCAGTACAATTTATTAACAGCTGCCCAGTTGATTAGTGTCATCCCAGAGCTACAAACAACAGCATTCCTTATGTTTCCACTGAAATGAGGAGCACAACTCACTGTAATCTCTTGTTCTCTTCTCTGTTGTAAATTCACTGTCATATCACCCATGTTTGCTATATGAAGTAGTTAGATCGCTTAATTCCCCAGAGTGAGTACACATCTCCACTAAGTGGTACCAAACCTGAGCTAAGAGTATTGTGATGCTCTTTAGTGGGTCTTTCCAGTTTTAACCATTTGATCCTTAACTTGCAAAATGCATTTGCTGGAGCCCACCTGATGAATATGGGAGTGTCACATTGCAATTCTACTGTGAGTGTAATTTTTAACTTCTGAGCCGGTGATGAACATTTTTTACTACTTCATTTCATAAATTAGTGCCACAAGACTGGCAAGCTGAATATTTGTGGTACAATGGTGTTCAGTCAAAGCTATGATACTATTTAGTTTGGCAAACAAACTGTACCAATGTAAGAAATTCATAATGTTTCTCCCAAAGCTAATAACACAGCCATGTTTAGAGCAGGACATGAATGGAATATTTGTACAGTTTCAAATGTAGATCAGACTGTTCCTTTTGTATCTCAAAAAGAAACAGTATTTGCTTTGTGAATTATGTATGTGATACAGTAGCACCATCTATACAGGAGAGCAAAAAATAATGAAGTTTAAAATGACACACATTCTATTTATTTTTATTTATCTTCAAATAACTATTCTCAAAACCTGTGTACCCTTCGTTCACATACATCCTGCTCATATATATATATATATATATATATATATATATATATATATATATATGTATACATACACACACACACACACACACACACACACACACACACACACACACATACACCCGCCACACTTCCCTATTTTGTCCGAAACACCTCCTATGTTCTTACATTCAAATGCAAATAAACACATCGTCAGCTTTTATCATCAGCCCCCAAGCTACTATAATCAACAAAGAAAGACTATTGCATTCTTGTAAATTAAATTCAACAACTCTTAATAAAATTAACTCCCAGTCTTTATTTTCTTTTTCTTCTTCTGAAAATCATCAGTTGTGGTCTATCTCTCTCATCTTCTATGGATCCCCACCAAAACCAATCTTTCTATCATACAAAAACACCAGCTGTCCAACTGCTCAAGCTTAACCTACTACATGCAGGCAGTATGAAAACAAGTTAGAACAACATGACACTTTCCTTGATACTTAACTACCCAGGCATTCTAGTTATCACCAAATTCTTGATAAAATATGACACTCCCAACATAAACACCACTTCCCTGGTTACAAATATTTACTTAACACCTCTCCTGGTAGGAGAACTGGGGGTAGTACCTTATAATGTCAAAAAACTTCATTGCAAATAGAAATTATAGCAAAGACAGTATCGAACAATGACCAAAACTGGTTTACTGAAAATATTCCATCAAATTCTGTATAATCTACTCACTTAGCTATTGCCTGCCTTCTTCCTCTACCACTTCTGACAAATTTAAATAGCCAGTACTCCAAGTATTACAGGCATTCTAACCATATAAAACATTATTATTCTAGGAGGCTTTAATATCAACCATCTAGGTTCTCAAACAAGAAAGCAGTGATTTCTTTGCCGACTAACACCTTTTACAAATAGCAAATTCCCCAACAAAGCCAAACTTCAAAACAAACATACATTTCCTATGTGAGCTCATTATTATAAACTTTCCAAATCATATTAAGGGCACTGACGTCCTTTTATAGTCACATTAAAAGCAAAGCTGGCCTTCACTGACTGACCACCCTCTCCTTAGCCCCAGTTACCACACAGAAACCTCCAAAATGCTGACAGAAAAATGTGTGTACATGCAAGAGAAACACTTCCATGTCACTTACAAGCTATTGAAACCCAAATGCAAACTTTGGATTACCAAAGCACTGAAATATCCTAATTAAAGCCAAGGGCATTGTATGGCACTAGTGGAAATTTTCTCCCAAACCCAATAACAGAGATACATTTATTAACCTGAAAAATCACAAAAAGAAAGGCTATTGGAATACATAATACTTCCCATCTTCTTTCACACTAAGCCTCCCTCAAAGACCAAAATAGTAATAGTACATGCCAAAATTATATATATATATATCACTTATTCTGAAGGAGGTATGCACCTCCTCAAAATTGACTACATGTACTGACCTGCAGATTTGACTATATACATACCTACTGACCTCATCAGATCCAAACATAGTGAAAGTTCTAAAACATGAAGAAGTCTAAGATGATATCTTTGTGTAGTACAGCAGGAGCATTTTGGAACAAAGAGGGAATTATATGATATCAAACCAGTAGACAAAAATCAGACATCAACTGAAAGTTACAAAAAACAAAACAAAAAAACAAAGAAAGGACCAGAAGAGAATTAAAGAAAAGTGGAAAACCCACAAATATAATTACAAATATAGAGATCTTCCAGAACAGCCTCACATTACTAAGATTTGATGTAGGAATTGCTAAGGAGAGGTGAAATGAAACCAAACAATGAAACACTAATATTGTTAGCCCATGACAGTGGGCTACATACACATTGGTTTATGTACTCCATCAATAAAGTGGGAGAAACAGATAAATAAAGGTTCTGTAAAACAGAACTGGAAACAGTTACACAACTCATTGTTGGGTTGATATACTCATGGCTGAGAGTCTGTATACAAAAAAGGTACAATGTAATGTGTCAAGCCTTTTGTACTGGTGATTGTGAAAACATTACAATACAGAAGTTGCTGAGAAGCACTGGAAATGTGAACCACGAAGCATTATTGATGATCATGAAGTTTACATCACATGGAATCACCCATTACTAACAGTTGAAAAAATCGATGCAAAAAAAACAGTTATAGCAGTCCAAGAACACCCCCCCCCCACACACACACAAAAAAGTAGCATTGCTCATTGAATTTGCTACACTAAGAGATTATGGTGTTTTACTTACAGAGATAACAAAGTCTTACAGTACCAAGATTTGCAAGCAGAAACAAGAGCATTGGGGAAGAAAGATACCCAGACTTTTCCAATAATGATAGGAGCAGCAGAATTACTAAAAGAGAGTTACACTCATACTTAAATATACTACCAGTATATGTAACCCTGTATGAACTGCAGAAGGAGGCAGTTCTGGGCACATTTTGGGTGCCAAGAAGAATGCTCTTGACTAACTTCAAAGACTGAATCAATACTGATTTCATAAACTTTAATTATGTACTAACTGAGGCATGGAGTCAATTCCCATCAAGATATGTAAAAAGCTAAGCATTTTGTAAAAAAAATAGCCAGGAAAAAACATCCCAATTATTTGTGTAAATTAATCCACCAAGTAGCTGGGCAGACCTCAGACAAAGAAAATGCACAGGAAAGTGACGTTGAATATTTCACAGGCCCCCTTTCACCAATAGACATTCTGAATGAATTTTCCCAGTCGCTTAACAGCCATTTCCTTCCAGATGATACTTCTCCTGCTCTATACAACCACCTCTATTCACCCCTTATACTTTTTAGCCATAACAACAGAAGAAATTAAATACATTTTTAGACCACATGTCTGGCGACTCACTACCTGGCTGTGATGTACAGTCCCTGGTTTACTAGAGTATTGTGAGACCATCTAGACTACCTCTTACACCCAGAGCTGGATCATAGTCAAATGGGGCCATAGGTAGGATAAAGAACCCCCCTCCCTAGTCATACCAATATCCCATTACCTGGCTGTCTCTGCCCAGTCACTATAAACAGTGTTTAAATCTGTCAATGTACATACTATTTTTTTTATTACTTTTAAAATGATCATGGATATTTGGATTTAATTTAAAACAACTATTTCAGATTTTACAGCAAAAACACTGACAGAAATTTGCTGAACAAAAAATGCATCTGGCAAGCCATTACACCAGAAGAAGTATATTGGGACTCCCAATTAAACAGTATATAGTGAATCATAAATTAGCAGCTAATTGAAGGATACAAAGATTCAAAACATAGTGCATTAATACATCTGATAACAGTCTGGGGCAGTCAACTGGATGCAAGTGTCTCTTTTCAGGATCAGCCATGAAGCAATGCCTGGTGAAGTGATTTAGTCAGAGCACCATGGTAAACGAAGGTTTAGGGAATCAAACCCTGCACTGCGTAGTCTTATTCATATGCACTAAGTAGCAGATGAATGTTTGTATTCCAGCACAGTGTATTTAACATCTGCGTCTGCAAAAAACAAACTAAATTAAACATTTGTTCAAAGCTAAAATAGTAAGCCCACAGACGTCATACTGTCCATTTAATTCACATCCACATAATAAACATCCTATCAACAAAACAAGGACACAAGGATCATATCCAAAGAATATAACTCATGTGATAACACTCTTGTTACTGCAGGCAATTCCTTTCCTTACACCATTACCAAATCATTTTATATATAACTTAAAAAGTTAAAAAGGATAGCAGGATTTATAGTGGTATGTATTTTCTGAATAGTAAGAACCATGAAAATTTAATGCTTCGTGTTACTGACTGAGTGTAATCTTTAGTGATTTACCAGAAAATCAAGTTTTATGAGACATTGAGCAAATATATGACAAAAAACACTGGTGTGATTTTTTGACATACTGCAATAACAGGAAGTACAAAACCTTAATGGCATTACTCACTTACTGTACGACTCCAGAATAGAAGGTATAGGCACAAATATGAGAATATTCTCAAAAATTTAGAGGGATATCAGTCCACTGAGCCTGGCTAGCATGAAACCTGCAGAATGAACTTCAAAAGCAGGTGCCATACTGGCCAGGTGCAAAGTTACAAAAATTTAAAGAAATAAAATGGACTCCAGGAAACTGGGTAATCACGTCCACTGCCTACCACTTATAAATATAGATGTGTGTGTGTGTGTGTGTGTGTGTGTGTGTGTGTGTGTGTGTGTGTGTGTGTAGATATATATATATATATATATTATTATATAGGTTTACTACCATATGGTCGACCGGTGGATGGTCGAGCCCGAATGTCCGAAAGAAGTGCGGCAACATCCCACATTTGCGAACACAGATGTTGTGAATCGCAAATTCCTGTCCCCTTTTTGACCCATGCTAGCACTCGTTTCTGGATGTAGAGCAGTCAGAAATGTCGTTTTCGGTGTTTTTGTGACATTCCGACCGTTCGACATGCCAGGATTCGCTAATTACATTCGGACATATATAGGTTCAATGGCTTAGTGGTTAAGGTCTTCACCTCCCATGCACAAGGTACAAGGTTCAATCCTGACCTCCGACCAATGCCTGTTTGGATTTTGCATGTTCTCCCTGTGTCTCCGTGGTGTTTCTCCCATGTCCGAAAAACATGCTGAGTGTTTCCATCTCAAACTCACCAAGGAATGGAGCTGTGGGCAGCAGCAGAGACTCTACATGGTGCCCTATAGGAGGAAGTGTTGTAAAGACCAATAGCTTTGGGCATCTACTGCGGTGCGAGATGGAAGGGCAGGTCTACTACTCAGGCGCAGGGCAGGCTAGAAATGGCGTAGGAACTGTGGTGAGAGAGAGGCTTCAGAAGGCAGTAAGGGATATCATCAGAATTAATAACAGACTCATGGCAGTCAGACTCCAGTGTAATGATAGGGCAGTATTCATAATCTAAGCATATGCCCAACAGCAGGGTTGTGATAGTGAGGAGCAGTTGCAGGACCTACTAGATAAAACAGGACAACATGAATTGGTGTTGATAATGGGTGACTTGAATGCACATATCAGGACAGACAGAACAAGATATGAGGACTGCCTGGACCCACATGGGTGAAGCAACAGGAATAAAGAAGGAGAAGCAATTCTAGACTTCTGTCTGGGAAATGGCTTGATAGTAGCCAAAATACATAAGAACAAATAGCCAGCACTCAACTGGAGCATACATATTTTTTAATGTGTAAAAACACAGGGAACAGACTGGTTTTGGCCCAATGGCCTTTTTCAATGTGAAACACAATCAGTAAAAGCACCACATTATATATCAAAATATAATAATAATTGAACCCAATTAAACAATTATTATAAATGTTCATTAAGACCAAGTGAAAACAATAACCCTAGTTTCACAATCCAAGATTTTTCTTTTTTATTTAACAATTTGTGCCAACCAGTTTTCATGGATCTATGTCCCAAAATTCTGTCAATAACAATAAATTTAAAGGTTGCTGTCTTGTGAATAATAGTATGCTTATATAAAGGATTTGCTGAATATTTATTTCTGATGTTGCTCAGATGTTCTGAAATACGCAATTTTAGAGGTCTGGAGGTTTGGCCAACATAAAAGGCTGTACATGAACAGGTTACAAGATAGACAGCCCAATCACTATTACAATTACCAAACCCTTTAATAGAAAAAAACCTTCGAAGTATTTTTACTTGAAAACTCCTTCATATGACAAATGAATTTACAGAAAGAACAATGGCCATAGGTGTGGCACCCCACCACTTGTGTACCATCTAATGTGGTTTGTACAGAGTGTTCTAAGGCCACAAAATTTTATAATGACTAAAATGACTACCCAAGGTCTTGCCCCTGTGAAAAGAAAATGAACATCTGTTACCTAATAAATCACACAATCAATCATCTGTCAAAAGAATATCCCAGTATTATTGCACTATATCTAGAAATTTATAAGTATTCCTGCCATAGGTGGTAATGAATCTGATTTTGTTATCTAACTGAGAACCATGATTCTTATATTCAAAAAGGTAATTTCTCGGAAGTAGTCATACTTCCCTAGTAGTCTGCCTAACTTTAGCCAAAGAATATCCACGTTCCCCAAAGAGATTTATTAAATCTTCATCAAAATGCATATAAACCTCAGTATTTGAGCAGATTCTATTTATACACATAAATTGTGACTTGGGGATATTGGCCATAATGTGCTTCGGATGACAGCTGGAGGCATGTAATAATGTATTTGAATGATGGGGTTTTCTAATGTATTAGACAAAGTACCATCAGATTGTTTAGATATAGTAACATCTAAAAAAGAGATGGAAAAAACATCATAATTAATTGTAACCTGATGCCTGATCTCTATGTCAAACAGAGCTGCTCATTAGCACTCTTCAAGAAAAATCCTGATGATTGGATGGGTAATAGGAAATTCACCCTGGGGATAACTTCTGTGGTTCTGCTTGACAGGGGCACAGGAAAATAATTTTCTTGGGTGACGAAAGCCAGGGTACCTTTTTGGCTAGGCTTGTATAGGCCCTAGGGCCAATAGCCTAGTAGCTACCTATGAACCTATGCCCCATTTCTTTTCATTCAAATACTGGACAAATTCCTGTAAATATACAACGTCCGATTTCCAGACCATCCAGCAGTCATCCAACAATCTACTCCAAATATCAGTTTCCCCAAGAAAAATATTATGATTCGTATCATATATAATTATCTGCTCAAGATAGCCCCTAAAAAGTTCAGCATATATGACTGCAAATGATGCACCCATAGCTGTACCTTTCAACTGCAAAAAGCATTTAGTATTGAAGAAAAACACATTTTTAGATAAGACATGCTCAGCCAGGCATAAAAGAAATGTGTTGAAACCAGGACTATTCAAGGACATTCTATTAAGCCAATATTCAAGGGCACACAAACCTGCCAAGTGTGGAATGCTGGTGTAAAGGGATGTAACATCCAATGTACACAACAACCAACTTAGTTCTAATTGGGTATCAGAAATGATATTAAAGAATTCTATTGTGTCCTGTATCCTGGCTCTAACTCCAGATAATAATGGCTTTAGGTACATAGTGAGGTAAGCAGACAAAGATTTAGTGAGGGAACCTTTACCAGAAACTATGGGTCTTCCTAGAGGTTTTTTGATATCTTTGTGAATTTTTGGAAGAAGACAGATATATTGAGATGATGGATCCTTAACTTTTAAATGAAGCATCGTATGTTTATAATACCTTCACTAACCGCAGACTCCAAAAAGGCATCAGTTTCTTTTTTAAATTCCACTGTAGGGTCATAGGGCATACAAGTATAGAATTTCGCATCTTGTAACTGATTATATGCTTCTTCAACATATAATGATTTATCCATTACAGCCGTTGTTCCACATTTATCAGCTTGAACAATGACAATATTTTTATTATTTTTTAATTGTGTCAAGGCATTCACTTCCTCTATGGACAAATTTAAAGGGGAAACATGTTGTTGACCATTCAAACCAAAATGTAACTCCTTAAGTACACATTTTTGAAATATCTCCACATTTTTATTCATAGGTGGAACAAAGGTTGATTTATTAAACTTGAAGCCACTATTCTCATTAGCAAATTCAATACCCTGAAAGTGTAATTTGAGGTTGAGCAATCTACAGAATACATACAAATCTTCAACAAAGATATCCTCAGAAGCAAAAAAACCTGGAATGAAACTTAGACCTTTATTTAGTAACACATAATCAGATTCAGACAGAACAACTGAAGAAATATTAATAACATTGTTAGGGGAAGTTACCTAGGTTTTAGGAAGTTCAGCATTGCTTCCAAAGAGCCATCTATGTTTACTTTTGGACTTATGTTTCCTACCCCCCTTCCTCCTTTTGTTAAAGATAAAGGGACTGAATCAGGATTTTGTGACAAATTATTTTGTACCACATTACAAGACTTCTTGGTAGCTGGTGACATCTGCTGTCTATCAACTTCTATATCAGTATAAGAGGAAGAATCCTCACCAGAAATGTCACTAATGTACTTTTTCAAAATAGACTTGTTTCTTTTTCTTTTTTGCCCCACAGGCAAATACTCGTTTTGAGCAAATCTAAGATTTTTAACATTTTTACTACTTTTCATGTGTTCAAAGGGCTTACCAAGTTGGTAGTCCCTCAAATCTCTGTTTAACTTGCTAATTTTTCTTTCTTTTAAACTTTGTTCAAAATGGAACATTTCTTCCCTAAGTTTGTCAAAACATTGTTTATAAGTGGCAGAATCTTCACAAATTTGAGTAACTTCAGGTATATATGTATCTATTCTACGTTCATAGAACTCATGTAAAGTTTTAACAAACTGTAAAGATGTCTTTTGCTGAATATCAGCCCAGGAAGATAATAATAAATCATCCGGTTGACCTACTAGAGGTTTAATATGAACTCTCAAGCCCCTAGGAGTAATTTAATTTTTTAAATATGCTTTAAAAAGCCTCAAATGCCAAACAGATGATCTAAGATTTTTTATGTATTTTGTAAGCTGATCAAACAAAGAGGTACATGTTGAATCTGGACTGCATTCAGCCTGGCCTCCTATATTTATATTACCCATCCCAAAAAAACAAAATAAATTCTTTATCTGCTGACAAACCCTTTAGAATAGCCATTAGATCCATACTGAAAAATATGACAATAAAACAAGTTTGGTTCACACAACCAAACAGTACTATTAATCACACATAAATATATGCAACAACGAAGCCAAACTGGCTCATTAACAATGAAAAAACAAACACTGTCATACAAAAATAGGATGAGAAGTCTGTGATGTGAATGTATTGCAGCCCCAAATAGTTTAACAAAACTTGAAACCATACCATAAATGTAATTTAGAACCCAAATAGTTTCACAAAACTTTGAAACATACAGTAAATGCAATTTAGACAGAACTTAAGTCCTTCAATTGAAGAATGAACAATTGTCCATCAAAGCCAAACAGATCAAACATGGCTCCTATTTGTCCACAAAAAAGTTGTTGTTTGATGAGATATAAATCAAGGCCCCAAGAGATTTTGTTAACATTCATTTGATAGGCAAGGATAACACAGTAAATTTCTTAAAGTGAAAAGGACTTATTCATCTTCCAAATGACAATAATCAGAACGGTATTCACCTCTTCCGTTAAATCACCATCAAAAAAATCCAAAATCTGAAGAACCGACAGTGTTCACCTCTTATGGCCCTCACGATAGCTGAAACATGCCCAACATTCCTCAAAAAAATGACCGTTGTAATCCTGAGACACCTCCCGCTTACATATGACTGTTGGTGCATATGTTGATAGCAAGCACAATAGTTAAAGAACATGAACTGATAGTCCTTGCCCAAAAATAATTCTCCCTGATAACAGAGAGAAATAAACATTAAGAAAAACTCATTGGAGCCCCTTTTGCTTGACAAACAAACAATAACTATGACCCACTGCAGTCTATTGTGACTGCCAGACCTTTCTCTTCATATGTTGTTGTAGAAACAATTTTTTTTTTTTGTGTAGCACGACTTGTTGAAGGTATAAAAATAGATCCACTCCCCATATATTAAATGGCAATTGCCAGCAAAATTTCAACTAGTTCTATAGATTCCAAAGCAAAACACTTTTGTTGTATGGAAAACACTAGCTAACATATGGTTCAGAAAGAGAGACAGTCACAAGATTACATACAAGAGTAGTCAACATGCAACTCAGGTAGACTTCCTCCTAGTAAAAGGCACCGGGGTAGAATCCATGATTGCAAAGTCATCCCCAGTGAAACAGTCGGCCCACAGCATAAACCACTAGTTGCCAGAATCAGCTGCAAGCAGTGGTTAGAGAAGGGTCTAAGGTCAACAGAGACCAGGCTAAAGACCTGGAAGTTGACTGGAGAGAAAGTACAACAGTTCAAGGAATTACTCAGTGCTCTAGCACCCCAAGAAGATGAGGAAATAGGTGGAGATGAAGAAAAATGGCAGCGCCTAAAAACAGCATGTGTTAGGACTACAGAAAAGATATGTGGCTGAGCCAGGTATGGAAATAAGGTACATAAGGAAAGCTGGTGGTGGAATGCAGAAGTCCAGAAAGTCATCAAAAGAGAGAAGGAGTGTAGGAAGAAGTGGGAGACAGAAAAGACTGACCAGGCCATGAAGGACTACTGGTTGGCTAACAAGGAAGCTAAGAAAGAAGTTGCAATAGCAAAGAATAGGACATCGGAGGCACTCTACCAACTTCTGTAAAGTGACTCAGTAAGGGACACAAAGAAACTATAACAGGTTGCCAGGCAAAGACAGAAAGATAAAGAAGATAGTCAGACACCCTTCATAAGGGATGCCAGCATCAACCTGCTCACCAGTCCAGAAGACATCAAAGGCAGATGGAAGGAGTATTTCCAGCAGCTTCTGAATGAAGAAAACTCCACAGAAGCTCTACTGCCCCAGAAACAGCCTACAATGAGAGAAGAAGAGGAGTCCACCCTAGAAGAAGTAAAAATAGCACTAAGAAAGATGAAGTCAGGGAAAGCAGCAGGTTCAGATGAGGTCACATCAGATATGATAAAGATGCTGGGTGAGATAGGGGAGAAATGGCTCCTGAGGGTATTCATACCAGTGTGGAGAGAAAGATGCATCTCAGATGACTGGAGAATAAGTATACTCATGCCAGTGTACAAGAACAAAGGGGACATCCAAAACTGTGAGCAGTACAGACGCATCAGACTCCTATCACATTGCATGAAAGCACTGGAGAGGGTGATTGATAAATGGATACGCAGAGTAGTCGAATGTAAGATGGGAGATGAGCAGTTTGGATTTAGATCAGGATGCAGCACAATTGACCCGATGTTTGCATTGAGACAGATACATGAGAAGAAGCTAGAGATGAGGAGAGAGTCTAACTGGGCATTCCTAGACTTGGAGAAAGCATATGACAAGGTCCCAAGAAAGCTGATCTGGGCAGTACTGCGGTGGTTTGAAGTCCCAGAAACATTGGTATAATTAGTACAGGCTATGTACAAGGACCCAATGACTCAAGTACGAACAGTGTTTGGCCTCACAGAGGGGTCTCCAGTGGGAGTGGGTGTACATCAGGGTTCAGATCTGAGCCCACTACTGTTCATACAAGTGATGGACTATATTAGCAAACAGGTTGGAGGGGATGGATCAACAAAGCTGCTGTATGCAGATGATGTGGCAGTACAGGCAGACTCTGAGCTAGAACTTCAGCAAAGGATAGGAGAATGGAATGCAAATCTGAAGGCACATGGGATGAAACTAAGTATAGATAAGACGGCGGTAATGGCAGCAAATTGGGGAAATCAGAAGAAGCTAAAAATAGAGATAGAAGGGAAGATAGTGGAACAGGTAAACAGCTTCAAGTATCTGGGAGGGGTAGTTGAGGAAAAGGGTAGTCTGAATGAAGAGGTCAAAGCTAGAATCAGAGGGGCTGCAGCCAGCTAGCATAGAGTATCAGGTGTAGTCTATGACAGAAGAATGCCAAAGAAGCTGAAACATAAGGTGTACAAGACAGTGGTGCAACCAGTACTACTCTATGGTATAGAAACCTGAGCAGTAAAGGCAGAACAGTTGAAGAAGCTAGAGGTGATGGAAATGAAGTGCCTGAGAAAGGTGGTAGGATGCACACTGTGGAACAGACGAAGAAATAAGGACATAAGTGCAGAAACCAAAGTAGCTTCAATTGCAGGAAAGATCAAAGAGAACAAATCATGAGGGTTTGGGTACATGCATAGAAAAGCAGAAGACAATCTGGTAAGGAAGATTTGGGAGAGACAGGAAGAAGGTAAGAGGAAGTGAGGACGTCCAGCAAAGAGATGGATGGATTGTGTGAAAGATCTGTGAGAGTCAGGCATGAGTGTTGAAGAAGGCAGGATTGTGGCACTGAATCGAGAGAGTTGGCGACAGTTAACATGATACCCCAATGACATGTAGAAGAATGGGAAAAAGGGAGCTGATCATGATGTGTGTGTGTGTGTGTGTGTGTGTGTGTGTGTATATATATATATATATATATATATATATATATATATATATATATATATATATATATATATATATATATATATATATATATATATATATATATATATATATATATATATATATATATATATATATATATATATATATATATATATATATATATATATATATATATATATATATATATATATATATATATATATATATATATATATATATATATATATATATATATATATATATATATATATATATATATATATATATATATATATATATATATATATATATATATATATATACATACATATATACATATTGCTAGCCTGATGATGATGATGATGATTTTGATATATATATATATATATATATATATATATATATATATATATATATATATATATACATACATATCGCTAGCCTAGCTGCTGGCTATTATCCCTACTATACCTACCTACCCTATTCACTACTAAAGTTCACCCTACAGGATGTGTGCAACTGCAACTTGCAAGTTCAAAACCACAGCAGTTACTTATATTTTAAAAGTAACACATTCTGTATATTCTTGGAAGAATCAACACTGAGCTATATGCAGCAGAACACTATCTGTAAACCAGAAATATTCATATATTTATACATTTTTGTTTGTTTCCCCCAAGGGTGGCTCAGATACTCGAACATTACATGCAGTAAATGTCAGGTATGAATCTACAGTGTCAGCTTCAGCCCACCATCTGTTCCACTGGCAAGTTTATCATGGAAGGGGGAGGTTGATTGACCACACTAGTGGGAGTGGTGACAGCATTACAAATTTGTGATGGGAGGGAAGAGTGGCAATAGATGGACTAGTAATTGTCTTAAAAGAAATGGTCAAATTTTACTATTAAATAAAGTTTCAAACTGCTGCCATCCACCTGCTTTCCACAAATTGAAGCAGCCAAAGGTCATCAATCTAATTTGGTTCTGATATAGAAAAGGAGGTAAATGGTGAAGACTGGATTAAAAAAAGTGAGGGGGCAATGCATGGGTTGGATGGGGGAAACAGCACTGAGCACAATTTGTTTTTGTTTAACTGTAATGACATGAGGTGAGATCTAGCTGAGCACTGACATTTATAGGGTCCTCCCTTACTACAGGGCCCTAGGCAGCTGCTTGGTTTGCTTTATGCTAGATCTGGCCCTGTTTTCACCACATCTAAAATCCGTGCTTCTATATGTCACTTGTATGGAAGCATACCATAGTTAACCCCTTTCAAAAGTTCACAAACCCACCTCCACCAGACACTTAGTTTACACTCAGTTTTTTTACCCAACATGCCGCCGCCACCACCACTAGCATGGTTTTTGTAAGGTAGTGACACCCAAACAGTGCTATATAACTTAACTTATTATATTCTTCCAAATACTGACAAAAGCAATCTAACAGGTTTTCAATCTTCATTGACCTTACAAAAAGACATTGATCTGAATGATTCTAACTTATTACATTGAGCACTTACTGCTTCAGAAATATGCCCAAAAGCCATTATCTGGCTTAGGATTTTCTTTCTAACATACCCTTCTCTCTAAAGTCAGGCACAAATCTGTCTCCCAATGCACATCTTTTAAAATGTGTACCCCAAGGATCAATTTTATCATCACTTCTTTTCTTTATCTTCATTAACAGACTTTCCATTAAGTGTTTATTACTACCATTCATCCTGTACAGAGATGATATTGTTTTATTTATTTATTTACATTTGGTTAGCGGGAAAGTCTGACTGGGTGAAAAACCAATTTTCAGTGGAGGCCCGGGGAGGAAAGCTCCACATGTATCTTAAATACATACTATTACACAAATTATACAGTAATCAATAATACTTTACAGACAATATACATATTGGAAAAGACAAATTAACAGAGATGAAGTAGAAATTAACATAGATCCAGGAGGTATAGGTTTTTTAAAGTAACAATTCAGTTAAATATAACAATATCAAGAAAGCTGAAATATAGCTATTAGTCAGAAGAGCTAGAATAGCAAGAACAAGCAATTCTACAACCGCTTAGACTGGACTAGTACAGGTACAAAGCCAAAAGTCATTAAGGAAAGTTTTTAGGGAATTTTTAAACCGGTGGGCATTGGAAGTAGTTCTAATAGGAATGGGAAGTGAATTCCAGACTTTAGCTACATAGTGGGAATATAGGGAATCGCCAGCAGTGTTGGTTGATTTGCTCACTTGTAGTAGTGATTTATTTTCAGATCTAAGACTATTATTGGTAACATAAGGTTTTAATATGTTTAACAGAACTGGAATTTTTTCTGGCTAATATAATAGTTTGTGTGCCATGATTAGTTGATTGTATGATAGTAGTTGTGGTAGTTCTAGCCAAGATAGTTTTTTTAAGGAGTAACAGTGGTGTGCTTTATGTGGACAAATTTTGCTATATTGTTATAGCATATTTCAAGTTTCCTTAAATCTGCCTTTTTTAGATTAACAAGAATTGAGGAGGCATACAGCAAGGCTGACAGGAGATGGGTTCTAGAAATAGAAATCCTAAAAGTATCAGTTAGGAAATTTTTGTTCCTGTATAAGATGCCCATTTTTTGTGAACTTTCTTGATGGTTTGTGATATGTGTAGATCAAACCGTAGGTTGTTGTCAACTGTAACACCAAGTAATTTTGCTTGAGGTTCAGGGATGATTTTTGTATTATTGCCAGAAGTAATATAGAAGGTGGTAGGGATGTATGAGAGTCTAGTAGGTTGGAAGATCATAAGTTTTGTTTTTTTGGGGTTAAGTATGATATGGGAATTTGATAGCCATAATTCAATATCAGAGAAGGACTTCTGGGTCATGTCTTGGAGGTGTTGAAGTGTCGGTGCAGCACAGTTGTGTCATCTGCATATTGGAGAATGGAAGCTGTTGAAGTAGCAGTACTAAGGTCATTTGTAAAAATACTGAATAGTAAAGGGACAAGTATTGATCCCTGAGGGACCCCAATTGTAATGGGAAGAAGTGGAGAGAGGTCATGCTGCCATTTTACTGCTTGTTTGCGACCATATAGATAACTATGAAACCAAATGAGAGCAGAAGGACTGAGGTTTAATTTGGAGAAAGTAGTTATTCATTTTTGGTGGGAAACTGTATCGAAGGCCTTGGACATATCAAGGAAGACAGCTGAAATTATTTTGCCTTCATTTCTAAGTTGATTAATGGTGTTAGTAAAACTTAGAAGAGCAGTTATTGTACTGTGATTCTAAACCCATGCTGGGAGCTAGTTAGAAGGTTATTTATTGTTAGTAAGGTATAGAAGAAGTTGAGAATGAATGCATCTTTCAAGGACTTTTGATAGTGGGGACAAAATGGCAATATGTCTGTAATTTGAAAGTTTTGTTGAGATGCCTCCTTTGTGTATGGGAATTGTGTAAGCAGTTTTCCAAACTGATGGGACATATTGTTCTGCAATAGATCTATTTATGAGGACTGAGACTGGATAGGATATAGCTTCTGCTGCTAATTTTAAGTATTCAAATGGCAGGTTATCAGCTGCAAATGTGGTAGGTTTAAGTTTCTTTAATAGTTTATATATGGTAGAAGTAGAGATGGGCTGGAAAGAGAGTATTTCTTATTGGAAGGTTTTGGTAGTGTCAAAAAATCAAAGTGATTATTTTTAGTTAGAGATAAAATACTTTTTGTGAAATCAATTTTAAATTCTTCTGCACTTGTTCAGTGTAGTTTTATGTATTGGGGAGGAGTAAAGACTCAGCCCCTCCCATACTATAATTAGAAAAGAGTTAGAAAAAGACCTTTCCCTACTTTCCAAATGGTTATAGAAAATGCACCAGCAACTTAAAAATGCAGAAGCTATGATATTTAGAACCTTCAAGAGTTTGTGTCAGTATCTGCTGATTAACACATCCTATGTAATAATAGTTAAAATCTAGAGACTGCAAGCCACTTATTCCTTGGTGTAAGGCTTAACCGACACTTAGACTTTCAATACCACTTTAATATATGAAAGGCCAAAAAACAATAAACTACTTTTCTTGGCGACAAATAGTAATGATATCCTTCAAACATGCCTAGAGTATATTCACTCTCTCAGTTATCACTACATCATCAGAAATGAACCTTTCAACCATAAAGACAATTAGTAACCCTATCTGCAAGTGTATTACCCTATCCCTCAAGGAAAACTATGGTGCTTTACTCCAGCCAAAGCAAAATGGCTACTGTAAAACAGAGATTACATGTACTAGTAGACTTCCTTGTCTTCAGACTATTAAAAGTGGAGGTCTTCTTTGTATATGGCCACTAAAAACCCAGATCCTGCAGATATCAACTTAGGTCAATCCCCCTCCCCCCTCCCCCCCACCGCCAACTGGAATCTCACTACAAACATCTCAGACAGCACTACAAATTACAGATCATAGCTTATCTTTCATTGGTCCAAACCTTTGTGAATCACTTTTTTTCAACCTAAAAAAGATTCAGTCATACACTGCATTCAGATCATCATTTAAAAATATTTTTAACAGACGGAGGGTGTGTGTGTGGCTGAACAGAGCGAACACCAAGACTGATGCATAATTTAGCTGCTCCTGTGTCTTGTGTAGTTTATTTCTAAGATTTGCAAGTTTAAATACACATCTTAAGCACTACAATGTTAGATAATCTAAAGGATACCTCTTTTTGTGATCATCCCTGGGATTGCTTTAAAAAAGCCTAGCTGGACAAACGTATGTTAATTCTTTACAAGAGGATGGAAATCGTGGCTTCAGAGGTGGAGGCCTGTCACTAGGTATCATTACAGCATAAGCATGACAGTCAACTCATGGCTGCAGAACTAACTTCAGTAAAACAGGAGATTAACACATTACAGAAAGGAATAAAGAAAGCCATGCATGACTCGACAGATATACAAGCCCTATACTGGAAGCAAGCTGATAAAGTGAATGACCTTGAAAATTGGTCAATGAGGGCAAACCTTTGGATAAAAGGATTATCAGAGCACCTGTTTTCATTTGTAATCCATTTCCTATGCCTCTTGAATCTATCCGTTGAGAGAGATAACCATGTAGTGAGAAGGAAAAGAGAAGAATCCACCCCATGGCACACCTTAACGGCATTTAACTCCACCAGAACCAGGGACTGGCTGATCCAATATAGCCTCTGGAGCAGGGGCATCAGATGCAGTGAATTGTGTATATTTTTTTGGTGGACTACTCACGAACATTACATAACATGAGGAAGCAACTTATTCCTGTGAGCAGGGACATGGCAAACATTGGCTATTGTATATCCTGCACTTCTGTTGACAGAAAAAGGTGGCATGAGACTGTCTTATAGTATACAAGCCATCTTGAACGTTAAACTGTTAGGTAGTATTCCATGTGCAAAATGAGACTGTCTTATAGTATACAAGGCATCTTGAATGTTAAACTGTTAGGTAGTATTCCATGTGCAAAATGAGACTGTCTTATAGTATACAAGGCATCTTGAATGTTAAACTGTTAGGTAGTATTCCATGTGCAAAAGAGTGTAACTCTCAAGGTATGTAAATGCATTAATGAGGCTTGTGAATAGTGTACATAGTTTACAGTTTCTCTCTGGTTAACCCCAGCAATTGTTGTTTAGGGGCTATAAAGTTAACTGTTTGTCTTGTCTATTTTCATGGTCTATTAATTTTCATACTCTTAATTACTATGATATCCATCTTTTGCAATGTTTACCCTAATATTAGTAATAAATTACATTAAAATACAGATAAAAATATTTTAAGAGGTGGAAAGTGCACTTTCTTCCAAACCCCAAATGTTCCATGACCGCTGTTGTCCCAAAATCCATCTATTTCTTAAAAATATATTAATGTTCTTTACAGCTTCATCTGTAATACCCCTTCCCTCAGTTCTACCTCAATCCTCAACTCCCATTCTTTTTTCTTCTATACTGTTCTTATTGTAAAAGCTATACATATTATCTCCAAAGTAATGTTTTCAACCACTTCATTATACTCCACAGTTCTATTTTGTTTCCCATATATGTATAGAAAAATATCTCCTAACTACAAAGGTGTCACTATAATTGAGTCTTTGAGTCTAAAAACTATTACTAAAATGATTCTTCAACTCTATCATTGTACTAAATGATTATAGTGCTAAGTGAAGTGAACATGCTACTAAGACTGATTTTCTTACTCTGTTAGTGTACTGAGTACACTGTTTTGTGAACCTCCTTAAATGTTTCTTGCTGTCTTTGCAGAATTCTATCTTCTCTCTTGTCAAAAGTTTGAATATTTTTATCTTCATTGTATGAATTATATTACCTCTACACTTCACTAGGGTTAAAATGTGTATCTGTGCATTTGTTTATTGACATTTGATTACCAGGAAAGCCCTACTGGGTTAGGAACTCATTTCTAGTGGAGGCCTTGAGAGAAAAGCTCCAAAGTATTACAAAAAATTTTAAGGACAACAGTTTCACAGTTTAAATAATTATACCAAATTAGGCACAATATGAATACATTGGTTAACAATTAATACAGGTTATGTGACAATGACTTAGTAGTTAGAGAAATCTTATCCTGTTTATAGAAAAATTAAGGGTAAGTTAGTATAATACAAGCAGGAATTACAATACAAAGCGAAAGAAAGGCAGCTTATGGTAATATTTAGAGAGAAAGCCAAGGGAGAGAAATTGACAGAAGTAAGGAAGTGAGTGAAGAAGGGAGAGTAAGGAGATGTAAGGTATGAACAGATATTTGTTCACATTTAGGGATATAGTTTATCCTGGTGTTGAGCAAGAACAGTGCAGTCTTTCAGAATTGTTTTGAAGAATGGGAGGGTTGGTATTGACTTGATGGATACAGATAAGGAGTTCCAAGCCCTAGTAACATGGTACGAGTACAGACAATGCCCAGCAGATCTGATAGCTTTGTGAACAGACAGGAGTTTTTGGTCATTGGATTGTAATTGACTGGGAACTTAGTTGTGTAGAATGTTATTTAGTGCTGGACAAGCAGATGGATTCTGGATAATTTTATAGGTGGTAAGAAGCTGTGTGTATGTTGATTATTGGAGTAGTTCTAACCAATTTAGGCTTTTTAGTGGTATACAGTGGTGGGATCTGAAAGCAGTATTTGCTTTCAATTTAGTAACTTTGTTATGGCATTGTTCAAATTTTAATTTTTATGATGCCTGAAGGTTAGTAAGGCTAGGAGCACCATAAAGAAGTGTAGGGAGGAGATTAAGTAGTAGCAAGTGTAGCTTTAGTTGCATCGGTGAGAGTTTTTGGCTCTGTAAAGCATCTCTAGTTTTTTTATATGCAGATCGAATTTATGATTACTATCCACTATCATCCCTAATAATTTGTTATGAGAAGTGACTTCAATGGTTGTATTATCAGGAGAGAGGACTTTAAATTTTGTTTCTTCATGGGAGAGCAGTCCAAGGATAGAGCCTTGCGGTAGTCCAGTAGTGACCTGGAGTTATGGAGAGAGGGTAGAGTGCCATTTTACTGACTGATATCTATTGGATTGGTAGCTTTTGAACCATAGAAGGTTGGGCTGAGAAAGACCTAATGAGGACATTGAAATAGAAGTTTGCTGTGAAATTGTGTCAATGGCTTTAGACAGGTCTAGAAATAAGGAGGTGAGTAGTCTGCTGTTATCTCTAGCTTTATTGACAATATCTGTATAGGTTAGAAGTGCAGTGTTAGAACTAAGGGAAGGACGGAAGCTATGTTGTGTAGGGGATAGAAGTTCCTTCAGGAGATAGTTTAGCAATTGTCTTTGAATACATTTTTCAAGTATTTTGGAGGGGGGGGGGTAAGATTTCTATACTTCTAAAGTTAGCAATGCCTTGAATTTCCTCCTTTGTGGAAAGGACTAATGTGAGACTTTTTCCACAGAAAGGGAATGTGGGATTCCTGGGTTGAACTATTTAAAAGCATTGAGAAGGGTAAGCAATGCTATTAACTGCTATTTTAAGGCACTCACATGGAAGGTCATCAGCTGAAGTAGACCATGGGTGGACTTTGTTTAAGAGTAGTTTTAGAGTATGAAATAAGACTTGAAAATGTATTGTGGTTTTGACTGATGAGTTATTAGAAGAGGATTTAGGGTTAAATCTATGGCTGGAAACAGAGCCGGATCCAGCATTAGGTGACATAGGCAGTTGTCTAGGGTCCTGTGGCTGGAGGGGGGGGCAATCTGGCCAGGAGGCTTCAATATACAAGGTAAATAAATGTCACTTTTTGTTTTCCTATATGTATTGGTAAGCTAATACTTTATATTTTATTTTCCATATTAAATATATGCCTTAGCTTAATAAGTATTACAAAATTAATTCTTTAACTAATAATAAGCTTTCTTTACATATTTGCCACATAAATCCTAAAGTGATGGCTCATGATAACATAGCATAATAGCAAGTTGCTCACACTACATTAAGTGTGTTGTGAATGGACCGAATGTTTATGATATTTTTAACTGTTAACTCTTAATTCACATGTCTTGGTTGATTGGAATATGTGAGATGTATGGATAAGATTTGAACTTGCTTTCTGTAAGAGATATCAGACTGTTATGCTGTTTATGAGTGCTTCTTTACTAATATAGTGATAAAGAGGTGGGTGTATGCAGTGTGTATAAAGCTGTCTTCTTTTTTTCTTTTTTTTTTCTTTTTCTTTATTATATAGTCTTATCCGCAGTGGTGCAGCAGTAGCATTGTTGCCTCACAGCAAGAGGTTCTCCCGTTCGATTCTCAGCTGCAGTGTGGGGAGTGCCTTCTCTGTGGAGTCTGCATGTCCTCCCTGCAGTTGGATGGGCATTCAAAAGACATGCATAAATGGGCATGCCTTCGTTGAAGGTTGAACGTTGAGCTGGCACCTCGGCATTTGTGAAAATCTACTGCCAATCATTAGAGGACCGGAGTTTTGCTGTGGCGACCCTAACTAGGAAAAGCCGAAAGACAAACAACAACATGTAGTCTTATCTGGGATGTTTGGTGCCAATTTATTCATTGGGGAAGGATTAGGAGAGGAGACATACAGTAGTGAAGACAATTTCTGTGTTTTAACACTGGGGCTTCACTTTGAAACCTGTCAGTTATTCTTTTGTTCTCCTCTCCCCTGCTAGGATAGATATACAAAGGAAAAAAGAGAAAAGAAAGAGACAGAGAGTGTACCAAATCGTTACAACAGAAAATAAGTGTGACAGCATAGGTTCTTAAATAGCAGGGAGCAGGTTGGTTTTAACCTCTTATACTGCCTTCTTTCTCAGTGTAACACGAAAGAAAGTTGATCTGAAGTAGTTAACTTCATTTTTCTGCAACCTGTGGGTATTTGGATCTATATCGGATCTGAGTTGGCAACATTATATCAAGCATCTGCTCCAAGCTCCTCCCCTTACCCATAATCCCTTACATCTCCACCCTTCCCTCAGATCTCATTTGCTGTTTCATGCATACGCATCATGGTCTCTATAGCTCCAAGTTGGGTATAGTAAGTGGACTTTTTGGTACATATATTTAGTGTGTGAGAGTAGTGTTTGTGAACTTCCTCCCCTTCATCGTTTCGTCTGTTTATTTAAAAAAAAAAAAAAAAGTAGTTTAGAAAGTTTGTGTTTTCAGAGGTAGAGTAGGTCTAACCAACCCTTGTGTGTGTGTGCATTGTTGGTTTAGTCTTTGGCTGAGTGAAGTGTGATTATGGCTGACCAGCCAAAACCAACATTTAAAAAATGCACACAGTGTGGCCACAAGCTTTAACTGGCTGATGGGCCACTCTGTGTGTTATTTGCCTGGGCATTCCCCACCTTAATCTGCCATGTAGTGTGTGTGCAGGGTTCAACCCCAGGGCCCTGAAAGAGAGGAAGGCGAAACTAGTGGCTAACGGCCTGCTACCAGTTTCTGCCTTAGACACGACGGCCTTGACATCGGCTCCAGTAGCTAACCAACCTCCCCCTCAGGCTGGGACTCAACCTCCCTCTAAGCCTGCTGAGACAGGGAATAAGACTAAGGATAAGGACAAGAGGGAGAAAGAAAAAAGGGCGTAAAGGCACCGCAAATGTTCCCCGGAGAAGGAGCCATTTCCCAGTCCACCCTCAAAAATTGTTAGGACCACTTCTCCTCGGCTCCATTCCCCGAGGATCTCTCTGGAGCCAATGGAGCCCTCGGATCAGAGGCCTTCTTTGAGGTCATCTCACAAAGCCAGATCCGAGTCAGTCACCTCCTCGAGGTTGACCAGGAGACTGTCAGAGCTTGACATGGACAGGATGATACGGAGATTCATTTGGATCCAAATGGCAGTCTTGCTAGGCCCATCTCCGGCCAGAGAGGGGACCTCTTTGGCCTTCTTCCATCCTATCTCTCCTTCCCTGATCCGACCTGTGGTTTCGGGGTTTATGGATCTGATGATCCTTAGAGCTGGGGGTTTGACGCCGATGGTTCCTCCAACCTCAATGCCAGCCATTACCTTGAGTTCCTCGGACCAGACTTGTTTGGATCATAGCAACTCTAGGTGCCGAGAACAGGAAGCCGGATCCGAGGGAATGGAGATGTCCTCAGCTCCGACTTTGTTGGATCCGAGCCATTCCTTCAGAACCCTGGCTACCTTGGCCTCGGCTCCGATCCTCACGACGGAGCCGGGGAGAACTTCTTCCTTGTTGGTTTCCAAGTAGGTGCTCTCTCCTTCGACCTTTGATGTGGTGGAGAGAGTTCTCTCCCAGGGATTGAGACCCCAGCCCATTGCTTCAGACTCTGCCAGGCTGCCATGGATTTGGTCATGACTCCCATCAGCTTGTCCCAGGCATAGCCTGTGCTAGAGGACCCCCAGGTGGATCCGTCATGGAAACCTCCATGAATTATTAGCCCTCTTCAGAGAGTCCCACTGAGGAGGCTCCCTGTAAGCATTCATGTAAGAGGAGGCACATGGACTCCCCCGAGTCCCTCACAGAAGATACTGACTCGGATGAAGGTGAGGGTTCCCCCAGGTCACCTCCCAAGGATGTCTCCTTTATGGACGAGTCAGTATTCCTGGAGGCCTTTGGCATGAGCCCATCTACATCCTGGGTGTCTCCTCCTGCAGATCCATTAGTGGATCTTATTATCATGCGGGCATGGAAGGAGCCTGATACCATAGAGCCAATACATAAATGCCCAGACAGGATCCTTTCTCCTCCCACAGCCAGACAGGCTTGGTACAAGGGATCCCCTGAGGATGCTATGATGGTGGCAGCTGTCACAAAGAGAGAACTAGCTCAGGAAAGTTCTTCAGTCCACCCTTCGGACAAAGAGTCTAGGGCGGTGGATCGCTTTGGGAAGCGAGTCTTTTCTTCAGCGATGTTTTCCATATGAGCACTGAATTATTTGGCACACGTCATTCGACTCCAATGAGACCTAGTCACGGAATTCACTGTGTCACCCCCAAAGTCTTTGTCACCAGAGGACAAGTGACTGTTCTCACCAAAAATGTCCACTATGAAATCCAATTCGAACATGTCCATGTGCCTTCTTTCCCATGCCATGGAAGGAGTGGCTAGGGTGGCTGGGACCGGTGTAGCTATGAGGCGGCATGCTTGGCTCAGACTCTGTCAATTCACAGACCCCTTCAAGGCATTATTTACAAATGCTCCCTTTGACGGTTCCTCCCTGTTTGGGAAGATAGTTCGTGACACCTGGTCCAGATCAAGAAGGACAGGAAGACTCTGTCTGCCATTGGAGTCCACTTCTCTATTCCTCAAAGATCCTTTTCTAGGAATCAGAGAGGGCAGAAGAAGATGTGGTTCCAAAAATCTCAGTTTTCCCAGGACACTCAGGACAACTCATCCCCTAGAGGCAGAGAGGGACAAGACAGATGCCACCCCAGAGGTAGAGGGGGCCCATGGAACTTTTGGTCTAGGGAGACCTTCTCGGACAGACCCACACCGCAACCCTGAGGGGTTGCCTGACTGTCCTACTCTGGAGACAGTCGGAGGAAGATTGTCATTGCACCTAATGGCATGGGAGTCCATTACGATGGACCATTGGGTGCTCCAAATAATATCCAGAGGATACTCCATCCTGTTCATTGCCCCACCTTTCCAATCCAAGCTCTTCCCAGATGATCCACCCACTGAAAGGGAGGCTGCAGTGCACAAAATTTCAAAGCGGCTTTACAGTCGGGCCATTGAACCAGTCCCCCTGATCAGTCCGGATCAGACGTTTACTCCAGGTTCTTTTTAGTGCCAAAAAAGATGGGGGACCTCAGACCCATATTGGACCTGTCAACCCTAAACCTGTCTATAGCCAACCAGAAATTCCGGATGGTCACCTTGCAGTCCATTCTACCTTACCTCTGAGACTGTGACTGGATGTGCTCGATAGACCTCCAGGATGCTTACTACCACATCAAAATTTGCAGAAGCTCCAGGAGATTCCTTCACTTCCAGCTGGGAGCCAATCATTTCCAGTTCAAAGCCCTACCCTTCAGTTTCACCACAGCCCCCATGGTGTTTACCAAGGTTATGGCAGTCGTAGCGGCTCACCTGAGACTTCAGGGAATTCAGGTGTTTCCTTACCTAGACGATTGGCTCCTCGCTGCTGCCACCAAGCATCTACTTTGCATGGCCAGAGACTCCTTCTTGCATCTTGCAGTCAATCTAGGGATTACCATCAACATCTCCAAGTCCTGCTTGAACCCGACACAGACCTTGGAATTCATAGGAGCATGGTTGGACACTCTACTGTTGCAAGTTTTTCTCACTCGGGACAGGGTCCAGAACCTACAGGCTCATATGTTAGTGATCCTCGGCCCCAGGACGCTAACAGCGAGTGGCATTCTCTGAGCTCTAGGCTCCATGGCCACAACAATTTCAATTCTTCCATGTGCGCACCTTCACATGAGGGTGCTTCAGTGGACCCTGGCAGTTCAGTGGTCTTGGTTAGACCTCCCCATGGACTACCCTATACGAATCAGCAGAGTCTGCAAGATTTCTCTTTGGTGGCTCCAATCGCCAGACATCTTGGCAGGTCATCCCTTCTTAACAACCCCAGCCCAAGCCACAGTGACCATGGATGCCTCCCAGCTCGGGTGGGGGGGCTCTTTTTGGGAAGGATGGTCCAAGGCACGTGGTGCCAGACTGAGACCAGATTGAATATCAGTGTTCTGGAGAGGAGGGCAGTGCTTTTAGCATTGCAAGCCTTTCATGCTGTTCTTCCCCTGGGGACAATTGCAGTTCAGTCAGACAACATGCCTGTTGTCTGGTACATCAACAAACAAGGAGGGACCAGATCTTACCCTCTTTGCCGCAAGGCCATGAGAGTGAGGGAGTGAGCGATCTCCACCAGTTGGTTTCTGATTGCAATGCTCATCCCGGGACACTCCCAACATTTTAGCGGAAAGACTGAGTCGGGCTATTCTAATGCCATACGAGTGGTCTCTGAAACAGTCAGTAGCGGAGGAGATCTTCCTCGCTTGGGGTCACCCTTGCTGTGATCTCTTCACATCTCCTTCCAATGCGAAGTGCAGCAAGTTCTTTGCTCTGATCCCCTCACCAGGGGACTCCCCCAGTGACGCCCTAGTCCATGCTTGGCCTCCCGGGTTACTGTATGCCTATCCCCCACTACCTCTCATTCTAAATTTTCTTCAGAAAGCTTACTGACTGGGGTGCAAAGTGATCCTCATTGCCCCGTTCTGGCCTCGTCAAGTGTGGTTCCCCTTCCTCTGGTCTCATGCTCTAACTCCTCCATGGATTCTGGATCCCTGCCCGGATCTCATCTCCCATCCCTCGGGCATCAGTCTGCCCGATCTTGACAGCCTCAAGCTGACGGCTTTGTTGCTCCTGTTCTTTTGATCGCTAGGACTCCCAGTCTGTCATCTTCAGTAAAGAGTATTTTGGTGGCATCCCACAAAGCTTCCACTAGGAAAGTTTATCACAGCAAATGGAAACGCTTCTCCATTTGGGCTTCTCAGAGGAACCTAGATCCATTTACAGCCCTGTTCCTGCAATGTTGGAGTTTGTCCTATATTTTCCAACAAGGGACTAGTTCCTCTAAAGTGAAAGTACAACTGGCAGCCATATCTAATTTTCATGTCGGCGAAAATCTGAATGCTCTGTCCCCTGGTTAACAATTCTGTCCCTCCTTGGGACCTTACTCTGGTTCTACAGGTGTTGGTGGCAATTCCATTTGAACCAGCAGAGTCAGTAGATTTGAAATTCCTGTCCTGGAAGACAGCTTTTCTAGTGACCATTACCTCAGTTAGAAGGATTTCTGAGATCCAAGCTTTGTCTGCTGTGCCTCCGTACTTGATCTTTCATAAAGGCAGGGTTTCACTTCTCATGACCCCTTCTTTCTTAATGAAAGTTCCTTCTGAATCTAATATTAACCAGATGATTAATCTGCCTGTGTTCTTTCCAAATTTCCAGAGCAAGGGTGAATATAAGCTGCATTTGCTAGATGTTCATAGACAGCTTTGTTTTTATTTACACAGGACTAAACAATTCCATAAGTCTGACCAATTATTCGTGTCCTTTTCCAGACCCTTTTTGGGCAAGGCCATTTCCAAGGTCTCCTTAGCTAGATGGATTACACAATGTATACTGCAAGTTTATGGAGATAAAGGCCTATCCCCACCTATTAAAGCTCATTCTACTAGATCTATGGCAACTTCTGCTGCCTTTTGGTCTAGGGTTTCTCTGGATGACATCTATGCAGCAGCGACCTGGGAAAGGTCACATACATTTATTTCTCATTATAAGTTGGATTTAATCTCTAGAGGAAGAGCATCCTTTGGCTCTGCGGTGCTCAGGAATATCCTTCAATGAGGGCCTCCAAGGAGTTTTGGTAGCTGGGGACTCTGTCCCACAGGTTGCAGATAGAAGTTAACTACTTCAGATAAAGAAGTTATGTACTCACCATAACATTCCATCTGAGTAGTTATACTTCATTTTCTGCAACTGTCCCTCCCTCCTTCCCCCGAACCTGTTCTAGGTTAGTGTTATTGTGTTGCTAATAGTTTGAATAGTGGCAAACTCGATCTGAGGGAAGGTAGAAGATGTATGGATTAGAGAAGGAGCTTTTAGCTTGGAGCAGATGCTTGATATAATGTTGCCGGCTTGGATCTGATATGGATCTGAATACCCACAGGTTGCAGAAAATGAAGTATAACTACTTAGATGGAACGTTATGGTGAGTACATAACTTAATTTTTTCTGACAGCGGTATTTCCTTCTCACAGAGCAGGTTCTAATAGAATGTTTCTTTCACGCCCTTTTCTTTCAGTAGACAATTTATACAGAGTTGTGTGTGTGTGTGTGTGTGTGTGTGTGTGTGTGTGTGTGTGTATACGTGTAAGAAATACTGTGTAAAATGTTGCTTTATGCTTGATTTTAAAACACAAATTAAATGCAAAATAGTAAGAAGATGTTAATTGCACTCTGTTACATTTACCTCAAAATTACTTTTTTAATACTTGCAAAACCTATATTTATATTATATTATATATGTTATAGTACTGTGGCACCATACACAATGTAGAATTCATTTCTTCAATTTAACTTCTATCCCAAGATATTATATTATTCAAATTACATTCTGTTCTATTAATTTAAAGAAGGAAGAATGATCTTGTTTATGTCTACTGATGTCAGACCTTGGTTGGTTGACTTGTTCTGCATATATGGGAAATAGACATGTATA
Source organism: Protopterus annectens (assembly GCF_019279795.1). Taxonomy (NCBI): domain Eukaryota; kingdom Metazoa; phylum Chordata; order Ceratodontiformes; family Protopteridae; genus Protopterus; species Protopterus annectens. The sequence continues at coordinate 350,650,303 of NC_056735.1, read as the reverse complement.
TGTTTATGAAAATGGTTATGGTGATGATCTCTGTTGGTTTCTGTGTGGATTTGCTTTTTGAGCAGGATTTGAGGAACTCCAGTACGTGGCAATATTAGAAGCTTATGCTCTGAAAGTTAACTGAATGTCTGATGCATAGTAAAGGAAGGACTAATATGAAGGTAATAGCATAATAGCATGTTTCCCACAAAGTCAAACAAAATTACACAGTCATTTTGATAAGCTGGGAATTTATGTGCTCTTAAAGACTGTAGCGGGTATGTTGCCAACCATATGTTATCCCTCAGTACAAATATAATTCTGAGAACATATTATTATTTATTTTAGACATCACAGTTACTCTTTTACTATTTTACATCTCATAGTATGTTCTAATGAATATGATACCCTATTTATATAGAAGAGACACGTTTTGAAAAGTAATTGTATATGCAGGACCTCACAAACAGACAAAGATTTGTTTTAGAGAAGTTTGTTCTTAGAAATATCATATGAGTCTGCCATAATATCCGAGCATGTACACTTTTGTAGTCAGAATTGAGTTTAGTTAACTAGTTAGTCATATTATCAATAATATATAATAGCATATTAGTAATATAGCATTATTGTTATAAACAATGTTAATGTGCATTGTCTTTTATCTGTGTTAATCTTTTTCTCAGAACTGAAAGAAATGATTAGACTTATTATAATACTATATAGGCTCTTATAAATAGAATAGAACCAAATTACTACAATATCTGCTATACTTTACAGTTTTTAAGTTTTATAGCAAGCAAATTAGTGTTTATAATCTGAATATTATCTATATACTAACTCCTTTTAATTTTGTTAAATAAGTTAGACCTTTTGTATATCATAACTTTAGAAGTAGTAGAGTGATGCTAGATACTTATTTGTGGGTAGGCAGTAGTGTGTGAATAGGATTGCTATTCAAACCAGGAGTTTTTAAACTCCACTGGGGGGAGACAGGAAAGAACAGTGCATGTATAGTAGTTTACAAATCAAGTCTTTTTTTTTTTTTGGTGTCTACTATTCTTGATTGAAAATTTACAGTTAACAATCTCAATTATCTTATATCTATGTGTAAACAGTTCACTAGATATAATAATATTTTTCAGTGCCATATTATTTACAAATGTATGAAGGCATTATATGTAATATTTATTTTTTCTTATTTTGGTAGTATGGCCAACTTGACATGCATATCAGTTAACATCAGTGGATTAAATAATGGTTGTAAAACGGGTAATTTATATAAATTTTTACAAATATTTCATTCCCAAGTTATTTTTTTTACAGGAAACATATTGAATAAAATAAGATTTGGACAGACTTAAAACTAACACTATTCTATATTGACTACCTCTCATTATAAACAAACGATAAGAGGGGTGGCTATTTTTATGGAAAAAATTATTTCCCTCTACCTAAATTCCTGAATGCATTTAGTGATGAAAAAGGCATGTTTTGGTCAGTGACTTTAGAGATTCAAAGGAAACTATACACTTTTATTAATGTCTGTTGGATAACTGTATTGGGAATATAAACAGTTAAACAACAGTTGGGGGAAATAATACAAATATCAAAGGGAAACATTATTTTTGCAGGTGACTTTAATTGCATTTTAGCTGGCAAGGATACCAACACTAGCTGTAAAAGGAAGAAACATGTCTCAGTCAAAGCTTTGATGGAGTTCACTGACCTATATAATATGAGAAATATAAATGAGTTTTCAGTATCAGACTCACTCTTTGTTACACATTTCTCACACAGGCATGGGACACAATCATGAATAGCTAGAGTATATGTTTCAAAATGAGATCACTAGTAGACTAGATAATGTTAAAGTAGTCTCTTGCCCACTGTTGGATCATAATGCGATAACATATGAAGTTATATTGAATTCTATTAATAACATACCAATTAAAAGGATTCCTGCATATTTACTCAATATGAAAGACTTTAAGGAGTTTTTCAATAAAGAAATTCAAACTTTTATTGAAATTAATCATGCAGGTAACTCCTCAGAGATTTTTGTATGGGAGTCCTGAAAAGCATACTTTTTAGGCAAAACTACAAGTTGGTATGCACAAAAAAAACAATGGGACAAAGAATTGACAGATTTACATGAGAAAATTGATAACTTAAAATTAGATAGAAAGGAAATAATAACTTAACGGAAGAAATAAATAGCTTAGATAGTAAATATTTAGAAATTTTACATCATAAAACCATGATAAATTTAGAAAAAGTACATAAACCATGATAAATTTAGAAAAAGTACAATACCTAATTATTCCATAAATCCTAAATCCATGCATAAATTGGCTACTAGAACAAAAATATGAACTCAAAACCAAACAAACAGGTAAAATAAAAAACTCTATTCACAAAAACCTGTAGCAAAGCAAACAAGTCTGTAACAACCAAATAAAGTGAAATAACAAACTTAAGATTTAGAGCTTTCTTTCCAGCTTTATTAGTTACTGAACTTCTTCCGAAATTCTATAACTAATAAAACTGGGATGCAAGCAATAAATCTTAAGGCCATTATTTCACTTTATTTGGTTGTTACAGACTTACTAGAACAAAAATGATTGATAAATCTAACCACATCAGAGAATTATACTTCTCTAGTAATGAAAAAAAGGTTATTGAAATAGAAGACATTCTGAATGTTTTCAGGTCTCATTTTAATAAGATTAATCAACACAAACCAACAATGGATATACTAGATCTAATTAAACATTTATAAAAAATATACTGAAAATAGACTGTCAGTAGATCAAATAAAATATCTGACAAGCCTATATCAATGTATAAACTTAGACTTCAAATTTATACATTAAATCCCAATAAAACACATGGAAATGATGGTATAATACATTAACTATACAAAATAATGACTAAGGATGCTTTGAGTATTTTACTAGAGGTATTTTCAATAGTTAAAGGACTTATGAAGATACCACCATCCTGGAAATTTACCCTCATATCTCCAATTTTAAAACCCGACAAGGACTCAACACAATGTTCTTCATATATACCAATTTCATTACTAAATGTAGATTATAAAATACTAATGGCAATCTATGCCTCTAGAATAAAACAATTTATTCCAATGTTGATAAACAATGATTAGACCAGGTTTATAACAAGCAGGAACACCCATGATAATATCAAGAGAATACTATCAATAATTGATTATACTAATAATTCAAACTTTGTGCAGAGCTCATTGTAAATGGAGCCACCTATACTGAGCCCGAAGGTATAGCAAACCTCCTGGCTGATAAATTCAGCTCCAACTTTACTTCCCTCTCCCTCTCAACCTTCCCTGAGGAAATATCATCAAATATAACTCCCCTCCTACTATCACTAAGGAACAGGTCCTTAATGCTCTCTCTAAGACCAAGAACACTGCATCAATGGCCCCAGGCAATATCCCAGGATGCCTTCTAAATAGAATGAAACATGACCTATCAGGGCCTCTGGAATTACTATTTAACTGTAACATCCAAACAAGCTTCCTGTCTCATGAATGGAGAAAGGCAACGGTCCTCCCTCTGCACAAAGGTGGGCCATCTACAGTCCCTGGAAACTAGAGACTCCTAGGTCTCACTAGTCTTATATGTAAAGCCATGGAAAGAATTCTCATGGAGATGATCAACAGAGATATAGTAAACCTCCAGACATTGGACCCAACCCAGTTTGGTTTCATAAAGGCAGATCATGCCTACTCAACCTGGTGGACTTCTTTGAGAAGGTCACCAAAGCAATGGATGAGGGCAAAATTGTTCACACTGCCTACCTTGACCTGGCCAAGGCATTTGACACAATACCCCATTCGGACATTGTTGACAAACTCAAGAGGTTAGGTACAAACCTGTATGTCACCCAGTGGATAGCCAACTGGCTCACAGACAGGACCCAGGAAGTTAGAATTGAGGAGTTCACCTCTACAAAGAGGCCAGTCCCAAGTGGAGTCCCTCTGGGATCAGTCCTTGGACCACTTCTTTTTGGCATTTACTTCTCAGAAGTCAAGGTCAATGTCAGTTGTCTCTGGCTGACTAAATTTGCAGTTGAGTGCAAATTAGGAGCTGTCATTGAATCTCACACTGACACACATGTTCTCCAGGAGGGGCTGACACAAACAACTGGTGGCAGACTCATGGACTAAAACTAAATGCCAAGAAATGCATAATAGTATTCTTTGGGAAATCATCCATCCCTGGTAACTATCATATTGACAACACACCCCTTAGAGTTCACCCAGTAGTCAGGGACTTAGGGACACACATAGATAGTAATCTAGCCTTTGTCTACAGTGGTGAGGAAATAGTTCTATGTTGTGCAACTTATAAACAAAGGTATGCCATATAAATCCAAGGAAGTCACTGTTCCACTGTATTCAGCATTCATCAGACCTATCATTGAGTACAATGCCCCTTTGGTATCTACCTATCCAGGCATATCCAACAACTGGAATGTCCACAGAGGTTCCCCACTAAAAGAATACAGGGCATAAGTAATATGTCCTATGCAGACTGCCTCAAACCCTATCCCTGTATTCTGTCTCCTACAGGCTTTTGAGAAGAAATCTATGCCTGGCTTACAGAGCATTGTCAGACCCCACTCTGATGGACTCCTGCATATCCACAAAACAAACAGTACCAGAATTACCCATACTAAAGACTTAAACCATGCCTGTGATATAAATAGGACCTGCTGGAGAGATAGGTATGTATCACAGAGACTACCCCGTCTATGGAACAGGCTCCCCATCCATGTGAAGCAGAGTTCCTCCCTAATACAATTCAAGTGCAACTTGGACAACTGGATGGGAAACCAGAAATTCATCCCTGGTTTGGCACCTATGTCTCTAATGCAAACAGGTAACCTGTAAATGGTTTATCTCCCAAGGCCCATGCTTACACTTATTAAGGACATCAGAACTCATCAGAGATTTGAGATGCACGGCTAGGCTTAAAAAGGCCTTTCTAGTCATTAGCCTAGTAAAAACCTATGAAAAAAAGAACTAAGTTTGGTTAGACTACATAACAACAGTTCACTTGATTCAGTTAATTGGGAGTACTTACTATTGGTACTGGAGGAATACAATTTTTCAAACAATTTCTTACAATTAATCAAACTTGTCTATAAAAACTCCTTTGCATACATTAAGATAGGCTCATATACTTCCCAATCAATCATGATTACTAAAGGTACTAAACAGGGTTGTCCCTTGTCCCCATTGCTTTTTGCTCTGGTTATGGAATCTTTTGCAAATTATATAAGATCAAATAAAAACATCAAAGGCATATTAATAAATAATTATTTAATCCCCAAAATACAATTATTTGCAAATTACACCCTATTAATTTTGACTGATTGCAATTCTTACCTTATTGCAATATTCCAAGCAATAGAAATATTCCAGAAGAATAATGAGAATAAGACTAAAATACTACTGTTGAATATAATATTAATAAAATAGATAAAAAATGCATAAATATATTGTAAAAAATGGTAACATAACTTACTTAGGGATAATATTGTATGATAATATTAATGATATAACAATCCTTAATTATAATAATAACTTAAAATACATAAAACAAACTCTTAATAAATAGAATATATTTCTAGCTATGGAAGAGAGACTGTCATTAATTAAAATGATCACCCTTGCTAAAATTCTATATAAATATTTATCTTTCCCACTGTCAAAAAAATATATATAAAAAAGTATAATTCTTTGTTTCTGAGATTTTGATGTTTTTCCTAATAAGTCTAGATTGGATTTAAATCATCACATTAGAGAATGGACATCTGGTGTTATTGGTCTTCCAGATTTAGAATTGTATTCCTTATCCTCAATTGTTATGACAATAATTTCTTGGTTAGATAATTATAATGCCAAATGGAAAGATATCAAGGGAGGTGTTTGGTGTTAATCCAATTATTTAACAAAATCATATCATATTAAAATAGGTAATAATCAATTTCATTAATTAGTAAAAGACCATTTTATAGAAAACAAAAACAAATCATTTAACTCTTTTTGTAAACATCTTTATTGAATTATCACTTGTGACTTAGGCACATTTACATGTATATAAAAGTAATCAAACTGTATTAACAATTTAAACTTAACAAACATTATGCTTCACATATATTGCTATATATCATATAACCTAATCAACATTACATAAATTATTCAGTTCCTTCCCCTTTTTTAACAAGAGACATCTTTATTAAACTATCACTTATAATATAAGCAATCAGACATTTATATAAAAGAAAACAAACCGCACCGACACAATCCTAGTTGCAAGCATTTTACATCACAAACCATACTGACACACTCCCAGTTGCAAACATTATACATCACTTGTAATCTACCCAGTTATTTTCAGTCAAGCATTACATAGCTGATTTAAGTCCTGTCTTTCTTCCCATGTATCTATTGCTTCCACAATTCCCATATTTCCTATGTAGTTTGCTCCTACATTTTTCTAAAGATCTCAATCCCAGTTGTTTTATCTGTGTTACTATATTCACTACTTCTAATATAGCTGGTTTAGACTTTGATTTCTAATTTCTAGTAATCGCTTTTTTGGCAGCTACCATAATTAGAGACAGCAAGGCCTTACCATGTCTAGGCAATTCTAATTCTGTATCATAGGTCAGAAAAATCATCTCCCTTGTCACACCAATCTGCCCACCCAGCATCTCTGACAGTGCATCCTGCACAGAATCCTTAAAGTCCACCAACTCACTGCACTTCTAGGAAATATGTTCCCAATTATCTCTTTCTTCCCTGTGACACCTCTAACATTTGCTATCTACCTGAGGAAAAACTCGCTGGAGTGTACTTGGGGTATAAAAATATATATGTAAACATTTCCAAGCAAAAATCCTAAATTTTCTAGATTTTGTTGCATATTTGAGAGACATACATATATTCTTCCTGTGTTTCTTTGTGAACTGCTTACCTAGTCCCTCTTCCCAATCCTTTCTAACCTCCTCTGATTGATTCTTATAGTTATCATGCAATATTTTATATGCTCTGCTAATTATTCCTTTTTTAATGGTAGCTTCTGTTCAAGATTCTACTAAAAACTGTACCAATGCTGGTCTTTCATTTAGGACCCCCCAATGTCTTTCTCTTTGCCTGTACTCTGATGTCAATCCTCGATAGGGAAGGCAAGCTATAAATTGCAATCCAAATAAATTCTTGGCATCTTCCCATTTTATTGTCTTTCCCTCTCTAGTTATTTACTCTCAACACCTTGGTTCTTTGCCAGTTTTCTCTAATAAATTCCAACCCCTCTTGCCTATTGTCTGTATCTATAATTGCAGTCATCCCTATTGCCAGAATCTCCTTTCTCCATTCCCGTGTTGGCTTAGTTCTTAGAATGCTTTCTGTTACTTTATGGATATAATATTCTGTATGATTATTGTTATTCTCCTTAAAGGCCTACATCCAAAATCCCAGTCTGTCCTTGTTTCTTGAGTCCCCACCCCATTTGAACATCTTCCCCTTTCCATTTTGAATTACAGTTTTCTGCTTGTGCTATGTATAGGAGCCTTCACTGTGTAGCTCTGCAATACCCCTTCAAATTGGGTAATCCCACTCTGCCCTGTTCTACTGGAAGAATCGGCTTATCCCACTTGAGTCTTGCCAGCTTCCCCTCCCAGATAGTCCTTCAGATCTTTATTAATTTCTGTCCACAACTTCTCCTCTGATTGATAAAAATATGCCTGACCTGTGTGTAAGACTAAAGGGACTAAAACATCTTGACTGTATCTTACCATCCATATCCATAAAACAAAGCTTCCATTTTCTCAGTTTTTGTATTATCGTTTGTTTACTCTCTTCCCACATATCCTAAACTGCCACACCAGAATCATTTTAATCCATACTTCTAAATACTTCATTTTATCATGTCCCCATAAATAAGGATATTGCTGAACCAATTCATGTGTGTGTCATAATTTATTGTTGTTGCCTTTTGTATCCCGAAAAAATTTGAAACTGTCTCAATGTCCACAACACTGTAATGTCTCTTTCAGGTATTATCAGGTATAAAATATCATCTGCAAACATAGGCACCCTTTCCTGACTACCATACCAATTATATCCTTGAATTTCTGAGTCTCTTATAATTTTTTTCAAAAAAAGCAAATGCTTCCATTGCCCTGTTCATAAAGTCCCAGCTTACACCATCAAATACTTTCTTTGCATCAAGATCCACCAACAACAATGGTATTTTCTTACATTCATTTGAAAAGTTGTCAACCCAGCCTGTCACTCCACAACATTGACTGCATTAAAGTTGCCACTGTTTCCTGTTTCTTCCCTTCATATACAACTCCAACTGAACTTTTGTATTTATTTCCTAAGGCTCCAGAGTATTTTCATATGACAACTGATCAGATGTTTCCCGCTCCATCAATTTTTCCTTAATTTAGGGAATCATTGTTCTATCATGCTGTGATGTTATCAGAGTTAGATTTTCTACACTAAATCATTCACTTTGCAGGTAATCCATAACTTCAGTTTTTGTTTCTTTAACTTCTCCATTACTAATCTTCATTTCTACTTTCTACCTTTGTTATCTTATTTTTGTATTGCAAGGTTTTCCATATTCAGATGTCTCTGCCTATATTTCTCTTCAAATATCTCTAGTGCTGCTTTTTTGTATTGATTAGTTTTGCTGTCTCTTTTGCATAAATGTTCCATCATATTAAATCTCTTTTTCTTTCCCATGTCCATATTTCTGGCTTTTTTTAATTTCTCCAGTTTTTGGGTTTCTAATACCATTACAGGAATGGACCCCATTCCTAAGTCAAAGTATGATTAAAATTTATGAAATTAGTATTGTTTCAGTTTTTGATGTTAGCCAGAAATGCTATTTGCAGCACCCGCAATATGCCCTTTTTTTTAATTTCTCCAAATCTTTTGGGTTTCTAATACCATGACGGGAATGGATCCCATTCCTAAGTCAAAGTATTATTAAAGTTCATGAAATTAGTATTGTTTCAATCTTTGATGTTAAACAAAAGCACTCTTTGCAGCACCAGCAGTGTTCCCAGTAATGACTCCTTCTGCAATTTGTATGGGGTTAATGTATTGGTAACCTATCTAAATACTATTGTAGATTCTTTTTGCTAAGACCCGTTGCTCCTGCTACTATTGGAACTGTCTGGGTATTTTTCTTCCACATTGCTCTTGTTTCTGCCTGCAGATCCTGATATTTTATGACATTGTGTCTCTCTGTATGCAAGACACTGTAGTCACTGAGTGTGGTGATTTCAATAATCAGTGCTACTTTTGTCTTCTTTTCATGGACCACTATATCCGGTTTTCTAGCATCTATCTTTTGAACTGTTGATAACGGGTGATCCCATGTGATGTGCAGTTTTCCTGCTTTAAAGGTTGCTTTTGCACATTTATCAAGACCAAATGACATTCTTATTTCATCTGAAAAAGTTTTGACAACTTGCAGTTGTTCTTTCAGTTACTCAAATGATGAGCAATACAGTTTTAAATCATCGACAAAGAGAAGATGAGAAGTTTTTATACTTTGTTGTTTTCTAGGAGCCAAATTATAGCCATAGCCTAAGCTGTTAATTAGACTGTTTAATGGGTTATGGGCAGGCAGAATAGCAGCAGTGACAAAAGGTTACCCTGGAATATCCCCCTTTGAATTTTTATCCTTGGGATAATAATTTGTCCTTTATCATGGCTTAATTGCAAAGTGGTCTGCCACTGTTTCATGGTCACTGTAATGTAGTCAGTCAGTGTAGGGTACATCTTATACATGTTTAAGCATTCTTTTATTCATGCATGTGGGATACTATCAAATGCTTTTATGTAGTCAATCCATGCCATACTTAGATTCTTCCCCTTTTTGCAATTCTCCACTATGACTTTAACAATAAGTGATCCTTTGTTCCATATGACTTTCTTTTATTGCCCATGTGTGATATTGCCATAGCTGAGTTTTCTTCAAAATGACTATAAACTCTGCGGCATCAACTCCAGTGTATAGTTTATATGTCATTTTTAGGGTAGGCTGTAGGTTCACTCTTAAGTAGGATCATTGTTTTTCCTGTTAGCTAGGTCGGTGTCTGTTCGGGGTGAGCATATAAATAGTTCTTACTCATGGCTAAATCTTCGTGCAAAGATGTTCATATTTATAGCCAAAAGTTAGGTACTGCATCTGGACCTGGGGTTTTCCAATTAGAGGCTTTTCTTAACTTTGTTTCAATCATTCTGGCTGTTACTTCATTCCATTTCATATCCTGTACTTTAAACTTCTTAGTTTTTCTTTTACTTTTATCCATTTAGCATCTTTGTTATATCCTACGAGATCTTCATAAATATTTCTTCAAAATGTATCTATTTCTTCATTTTTTGGTGGTCTTTCAATTCCTTTTACCTTGTTTCCCAATTTTCTATAAAACTTTTTTGGGTCCTCAATAAACTGATTATTTTATACTTTTCTTTTATATTTATCTGTGTATCTTCTAAGTTTTTCTGCCTGTTCTGAAATTTTTAGTTTATTTGCAATAGTGCATGACAGATCCTGGTCTGTTCTAATACTGTGCATTGCTTTTATCACGTCTATCTTTCTTAGTATTTTTGTTGATCTATTCCCTCTTCTATAATCTTCTAACAGTGACACTTCTTGTCTTAATTGCTTTATAGTTTTCTCTATTTGATACGTCCATGATGGTATTCGATTTCTACCCTTCCTTTCCCAAACTAGCCTGTGTTCTTGTGGCAGAACTTTATCAGTTATCAATTTAGCTGCACAGTAATATTTCCTGTTTACTTCTGTTATATCGCATGGATCTCTATGGACAGTATTAATTATTGTGTTCATTTGTTTTATCAAACTTCTAACTTTTTGGGTTTTATTGACCTTCTGCGGTTTATTTCTTTCATTGATCTTAATATATCTATCCATCTCTACCAAATCAAGCAACTCTTCTCTTAGCTCATTTTCTTCTAAACTGAGGACACATTTTTTATTTTCCATTTCCTGCGGGCATTCTATAGAAAGTTCTATAGCATCTTTCTGTGGCACATTCTCCAAGTTCATCCCGTGCCGTCTGTTGCTTTGTGATATGGGAACTCACTGGTCTATCACTCCTCTACATTGATTACATCAGAGTTTCCAGTTTCCTGTTCCTTCTCTTGCTGTCCAGCTTCAAGTGAACATTTATACTGGTTTCTTGTGGAAGGCTCCAAAATATCTTCATATGGCATCTGACCACTGGTTTCCCCTTAATTTGGATATCTATTGCTCTATCCTGTTGTGGTGCTTTCTGAATTAGATTTTCTATACTGAATCCTTCACTTTGCAGGTACTTCCTAACCTCAGTTTCTATTTCTTTAACTTCTCCTTTCCTACTTTTCCTCTTTGTCTTCTTATTTTTTGTATTGTAAAGTTTTTTACATCTGGATTCCTTTGTCTGTATTTCTCTTAAATGACTTTGGTGCTGCTCTTTTTGTATTGATAAGTTTTGCTTTCTCCTCTGCATAGATATTACACCATATTACGTCTCTTTTTCTTTCCACGTCCATATTTCTTCTTCAGATGTCTCCTGATCTTCCTGTTTCTCCTTACTCTGGGTACTCGTTCCATCATAGGTTCATAGGTAGGTACTAGGCTATCTGGCCGAAGGCATTTATAAGCCAAGCCAGAATGTGTTGGCTTTCACCGCCCCTTTAGATTAGTTCCCTGTGCCTTTGTTCAGCAGAGCCATTGAAGTGATCCCCGGGGTAAACTTTCTGTATCCCATCCACTCGTCAAGGTTTCTCTTGAAGAGTGCTAGCAAGGAGCTCTGCCTAATGTAGATTGGAATCTTGTTCCAATGCATGGGAAATCTCTGGGACAGGAATCTATCCCTTCAGCATGTCCTATTTATTGTTCTGGTGAGGTTTAGATCTCTAGAGCATGTGGCTCGAGGGGATAAGGTTTTCTTTAGGTGGAGCATGTCCATCAATTCTGGGTTGGACATGGCCTTGTATGTCAGACAGAGATCACCTCTGAGCAGGCGGTATGCAACCGAGTACAACTGGAGTTTCTTCAGTCGAGCTGCATAGGGCATCTGTTTGAGGCCAGTGATCCTCTTGGTGAAGTACTTCTGTGGTCTTTCCAGCTGTTGCAGGTGTCTTGTAAGGTACATCCCAAATGGAGTCTTGTACTCTATGATGGGTCTGATGAGTGATGAGTAGAGGGGCACAATGACCTCTTTTGATCTGGATGCAAACCCTTTTGTGATTAGGTGGCCACATAGAAGAATTTTCTAACCACTTTGGCAATGTGATTATTCAAGGAGAGATTACTATCTACTTGGGTCCCCAGATCCCTTATTACATTTTCCGTATTTAGGAGACTACCACCTATGTAGTAGTTTGTGGGCACTTTGCTATTTCCAAAGGGAATAACTATGCACTTTTTGGCATTTAGCTTGAGACCATGATTTTGACACCGGGTATCCGTCTCAGTGAGACCCTTTTGGTGGATGTCTGTGTCAGCCAGTGAGTCAATTATAGCCCCTAATTTGAGTCGTCTGCGAACTTGGTCAGCCATAGTCCTCCTGTGCTTGTCTGTACTTCTGAGAAGTATATGCTGAACAGGAGGGGTCCTAGGACTGAGCCCTGGGGAACCCCACTTGTAACCGATTTAGAGTCAGACCTAGCTCTCGCAACTCTCACCATGTGGGTTCTGTCCATGAGCGAATTGGCAACCCATCTTGTGACACAGGGGTTTATATTCAGGCTGGTGAGTTTGTCTATAATACCAAAATGTGGAACAGTGTTGAAAGCCTTTGCGAGGTCTAGGTAGGCTGTGTGTACTACCTTTCCCTCATCTATAGCCTTGGTAACTGTCTCAAAGAATTCCACCAGGTTTAGGAGGCATGATCTGCCCTTAAAGCCGAACTGGGTAGGGTCCAGTGTTTAGAGGTTCCCAATGTCTCTGTTAATGAGTTCCATGATGATGCGCTCTATAGCCTTGCAGACCAAGCTAGTCAGGCTTATAGGGCGATAGTTCCCAGGGTCTGTTGTGGCTCCATCTTTGTGGAGCGGAATAACTGTTGCTGTGCACCACTCTATGGGTACATAGCCTGCGGAGAGGCTGAGTTTGAACAGTGTGTTTAGTTGAGGGGTTAGTTCATCTTTGAGCTTGTGTAGGATGCAGCCTGGGACACCATCTGGTCCCATTGATGCTGTGTTTTTGGCTTTGGAGAGGGCTATTTTAACCTGAGTTTCTGTGATTTCAGGGGCTTTACATTCTTCTGGTATGGTTATGGGCCCTTTGGGGGTAAGAGGGGGGTGAAGTTTGCACTGAACCTGTCTGCCAGGGTGCTGGCAATATCGGTTGGTTCAGTGTATGCTGTACCATTCTGCACTAACTCCGAGCAGATCTGAGCATTGCCACTTAGATTCTTGACATAGCTAAAGAATGCCTTGTGGTTATCTTTGGAGTCCTTGGCAAGTTTTCTTTCAAAGCTTGCCTTGGACGATTTTATGAGGGATCATAGTTTCTTGCTGATACTGATCAGGGATGTCTTCCCTTCTTGGGATTTTACTCTTTTCTGTACTAGTTTTCTCCTTCTATTGTATAGCTTGTTTATGGCAGGGGTCTACCAGACTGGTTTCCTTTTCTTAGAGGAGTGAGTCTTGGCTTTGCTTGGGATAGCACGATCCATGCATTCTTGTACGTGCCCGTAGAATGCATTAGTAAAGGATTTTGCAGCTTGGACATTGTTATCCTTAAGCATGGGGGCTTTGAAACTTTCCACCTCCGTCTTAAGTAACGTGAAGTTTGCTTTTGAAAAGTTTTTCATGGTGGTTTCCTTGTCCAGGGGCGGGGGCGAAATGTGGATATCCAAAGTGATTTGTTTATGGTCAGATCTAACCAGCGAAGGGTTGACATCCAGTGTGGAACATCAGACGCCCATGTTGGTGATGACCAGGTCCAATATATTGTCACCTCTGGTGGGAGCATTGACCAGTTGTTCCAGGGTGTTTGAGTTTTTAAATTCTAGGAAATGTTGGGCAAGGGAGTTAGTACTTGAGCAGTTAATGTTTGGGTAGTTGAAATCACCCAATATTAGGGTGTTTGATAGGACCTTTATGTTACCCAGTGTTTCCAGAAATACGGAATGGGGGTCCTGGGACATGGTGGGTGATCTGTAGCAATCTACAATTTGAATTGCAGTTTTGCCCATTGTTAGTTGCACATGGATAATCTCTGAACTATCGTGCTGTGCCACTATCCTGGAGGTGTGGGTATCCATGATGAATATGGATACTCCCTCACCTTTTGTATTTCGGTCCGGGTTCTGTGGCCAAAATGTAAGGTTTGAGTTGTAGCCTGGTAGTGCTGAGGTGCTCTCTGCATCCTTAAACCAGATTTATGTTACTGCACATATATCGATTTTCTGCATACTGAGGAGTGCCTCGATTGCATGCATTTTGAGGTTTAGACATCTGGCATTGAGTAGTATTACCCTCAGATTTTTGTTACTTGTGCTATTTATGGTGGTGGGTTTGTCTTTTGAGCCTTGCCTAAAAAAGGCACTGTGGGGGTGGCAAGAGCCTTGGCCAGTATTCGAAAGCCTAAGGGTGACAGGTGCAAGCCGTCTCTAGCGAAGCAGCATGGCTTGTCGAGCATGTCATCCCAGGCAGATAGACACTGGATCCCCTTTGAATGACACCAGAAACTTAGCCAGTTGTTGAAATTGATAATTTTTTTTTTATACTGAGGTATCATTCTTGGTGAGGGCAGGATGCTACTCAGGGTCAGGGTCATACCGGCCTGGGCTACTTGATCAGAGAGCTCTTCCATGTCTCTTTTCATGTAGTCCAGGGAGGTACAGCTCAGGTCATTCACATCAACATGGACAATGACTACAGAGTCATATTTGTACTTGTTCTGGAGTGACCTGAGGGTTTGTGTTATGTGGCAGATCCTGGCACCTGACAGGCAGCTAACAGTAACCTTCTCCTTATTTAGCCTAGTGAGTGGGACGTCAGTGTGCCTGACTATAGAGTCACCTATTACTAGTATGTTGGGTATGTTATTTTGCCTTGAGGGTTGTGATTGCATGGCACACTGGTTTTGTGAAGTATGTGTTTCATGGTTTGTGTTGGGGGGTGGAGGTTGCTTGGATATCTACTTTGGAGGGCTCTGTTGCTTTTGCAGATTTTTATTTAGAGAATCTGAGTATGTTTTTGTGTATTTACGTGTGTTTTTTGCTGGTGCTGGTTTAATGGGTCTATGTGAGACTGGTGGTGTGATGCCAGTATTTCCCTTCTCCTCTTGACTGTCTGATCCAGTCTTGGATTGAGAGAGCTTAGCCTCCAGTTTGGCTGTATAATTGCATCTCTCGCATGTATTAGTGTTTGGTGGTAGGAGGAGTGGGTTGTCTGTGTACATGAGGCAGTTGTAACATTACCTCAGAATGCCCAGATTCACCAGTTGGACTGGAGAGTACACCTGAAACTGCCCTTTGGACATGCCTGGATAGGTACAGTAAACTGTTTTACTGAATGGCTGGTAAGGTCGAATAGAGAGCCTTTTCCTTCTGTACTGCTAGGGTTTATAAGTGCTTGCTATGAATTTTGAGCAAGTGCTGGGCTGAGAAATGAATGGTCTGAGTGCTTAAGTTGAAAGTTTGTCTAGTTCCAAGGGAAAAATTGAAGAGGAGACTTTGTGGAGCCGGGAATAGTTATACCCTAGCTAACTGGTGCTGCCCGGCGCGCAAAACCGTGCAAATGCAGTTTTTATAGCAGGGAAATGAAAGGAGATAGAAATTAGCCCATAATGGCCATTAAACCACTACTTTCTGGGCTGAAACTACTCCTCCAGGGACAGATAGGCTGCTCAGAGCTCCCCTCTCTTACAGGTGAACAGA
Organism: Protopterus annectens; assembly: GCF_019279795.1. NCBI lineage: Eukaryota > Metazoa > Chordata > Ceratodontiformes > Protopteridae > Protopterus > Protopterus annectens. The sequence goes on along the minus strand of NC_056735.1, from coordinate 350,634,355 downwards.
GAAACTTCCTTCTATGCAAGTAAGGTATGGGCAAACACAGAGATTTGTAACACAGCCCTGAATTCAGCACTAACCTGAAAACTGGAAACAAGTATATATTTTTTTTCAGAAAATAACGTAGATACAATCACAAAAACACTTTAAATGCACATAGAAAGATGCTTATTGTTATATATCTCAGTTCAGAGTGGTAGTCAATGCCCCTAGTAATAAAGTAGAAAGAAACACAAATACAGTAAAAGCAGATGAATAAAGTGCAAGTTTGATATATATATATACATATATATATATATATATATATATATATATATATATTTATAAAACAATAGAAAACAAACAATCTGATTTAAATAAGTTACCCAATTAACCAGAAAAAAGCTCAAAACTGAGCCCTGCTCCAGCAATCTTCAATCAGACAAGTTCTAACTGCACACTTCCGCTACTAGGGTGCAGGGGAACCTTCTCCAAAAAAGATGGCCTGGATCAGTGCTCAGGTTATACAAACAAAGCTAGATTCAGCAGGCCTGAATCTGGTACTATGCTATAGCAACAAGGTGCACCAGTTTCAGAAAGAAACAGTTCGAATAAGCAAGCACAATAAGCCTGTGACCAGAAATTCCCAGCTCAGAAGGGCAGAATCCAGGCTCTCCTCCCACAAGAGTGCAGACCACAAACCTTCTTAATGTAGAATAACTGGCCTGAAGCCCAAGTGCTTAAACCAGAACTAATACACTTTTACAATAGCAGACACTGAGCTTTCAATCAGCAGTTCCCAGCTTAGAAGGATGTAAACTACCTGTTCTGCCACAACAGTGCAGACCACAAATCTTCTTAATGTAAAACAACCGGTATGAAGCCCAAGTGCTTAAACCAAAAGACTTAGAATAACAGTTACAATTTAATCAGGCTACTACCAAGCAGCAATAAGTGCAGCAGAATAAATAAAATTGAGTACTTTTAAGAAGAGGCAAAAGCAAAATAAAGTAGGAGGAAACACAAATACAGTAAAAGCAGATGTATTTTTTTTTTGTTAGTGAAGTGCAAGGAGAGAGGAAGGAAGAACCTAAGTGGGTTGGCCTTCTCAAATCTTCTCTCTGTATTATGTAGAGTGAAGACTAGACTCAGAATATGATCTCACTGTATTCGGTTAAGTGAGCAAATGAGATGGACTCAGGAGGAGTGTTCAAATACATACTTACAGGAGGGGCGGGCAATTCCAGAGGCACACTAACACCAAAACAAGAACAGGGAGGGTGGGTGGCGACAAACTAGAAGAAGAATAAGTACAGTTGTACAGATTACAGAGATATTAAATCAAAATGCAGACAAAAAATGAGAATAAACACTTATCTTTTCTCAATATCACAGCTGGCAGTAGGTCAATCTCTCTGCAGCAGCCTGAGTAACAGGTATATCTGATTTAAAACACAGGACAGAAACCAAACAATACAGATGCAGGAATATGTATTGGCCGGATGAAACCAGTTCTGAAAACTTACTGCCACTAAGAAAACAGACAAGGCCTCCAGACAAAGGATTTAGCTACAACTGAGGTCAACACTGAGAGATATACGGCTATAACACACAAGCTGTGATGTAACCTGTGTTAGACCTTCTACACCAAATCCTTCACTTTGCAGGCACTCCATAACTTCAACTTCTAGTTTTTTAACTTCTACTTTAATAATCTTCTTTTCTACATTCCCTCTTTGTGATATTATTTTTTTATTGTAAAATGTTCCATATCTGGATGCCGTTGCCTGTTATTTCTCTTTGAATATCTTTGGGGCTGCCTTCTTTATATTGATTAATTTGGCTTTCGCCTTTGCATAAATGTTACACCATATCAAATCTCTCTTTCTTTCCCATGCCCATATTTCTTTTTTATACTTTTCAAAAATATCTAGGTTTTATTGTTTATATTTACGCAGTTCCTCAGATGCTTCTTTTTCCAAACAGATCAAAGTGTCTTGTTCTATTTACTGTTTTTCACAAATCTGTTGTATTAATGAACACAAATTTTTATTTGAGGCTTCTGACAGTTTTTCTTCTGGAAGTATTTTTCTTTCCTCTAATTTCCCTATTAATCTTTTTGTATATTTTATACCTGGAAATTCTGGGATTTTCATATAATAGTAACAATACATAATTTCCTTCTTATCCTCAATAGTCCACTCTATCATTTTTATGGCTCTTCTTTGGCCTATCAGTTTTTGTGATTTTTGTGGACTGCTACATCCTTCTACAACAGGGGGCCATCCTCCCCTTGGCCTGGCCTGGCCCCATTGTAGGAATGTTTCCGTATTTTGAGGAATCTACACTGTGATTTTTTCCAGTCCTGGCACCAGTGCACCTACCAGGTTTGTGCACATTTTTATCCTGGTTCCTGTGCACCCAGCTATCTTAATTTTTGACCTACTTCTGTCCATGATATATGCTATACAAGTACAGTCTATATATCAGTGTTGTCTTGGTGAGATTTTATGAAAACCAGGGTCCACCTTGTGAAGGTACTCACCAAGACTTGAGGATGAATTCAGTTTTAGCAACACTACTTTCCTTTGCTTGCTAACTTATCATCTCTCCATTCAAACCCCTTAATGTGCCTTTTCTAATTACTCCAAATCTTTTGGGTTTCTAATACCATGACGGGAATGGACCCCATTCCTAAGTCAAAGTACGATTGAAACAATACTAATTTCATGAACTTTAATCTTTGATGTCAGCCAAAAGTACTCTTCGCAGCACCCACAATGTGCCCAGTAATGACTCCTTCTGCAATTTGTATAGGGTTACATGGATTAGTAACATATCTAAATATGATTGTAAATTCTTTTTTATCAGACCCATTGCTCCTACTACTACTATTGGAACTGTCTGGGTATCTTTCTTCCACATTGCTCTCATTTTTGCCTGCAGATCCTGGTATTTTATGACTTTGTGTCTGTACATAAGACACTATAGTCACTGGGTGTGGAGATTTCAATGATCAATGCTACTTTTGTCTTCTTTTCTTGGACCACTATATCCAGTTTTCTAGTATCTATCTTTTGAACTGTTGGTAATGGATGATCCCATGTGATATAAACTTCATCATTTTCTATGATGCTTTGTGGCTCATGTCTCCAATGTTTTTCAGCCACTTCAATACCATAATGTTTGCACAATCCCCAGTGTAATAGTCTTGTCACATTATTATGCATTCCTTCTGTATGTCACAACCAGCAACAAGGTGTGTGACTGTTTCCAATTCAGTTTTACAAAACCTACAGTTATGTGTTTCTCCCACATGTTCAATGGACTTTGTAAACCAGCATGTATGTAGCCCACTATCTTGGGCTGCCAATATTAACCTTTCATTTCTTGGTTTGAATTCACCTCTCCTTAACCATTCATGCATTCATTACTGATCAACATGAGGCTCTTCCAGAACTTTTCTATACTTGCAACTATATTTATGTTTTTTCCACATTTCTTGCCTTCTCATCTGGTCCTTCACCTTACATTCTTTCTTTTGTTTTTTGGCACATTCAGTTGCTGCCTGGCTTTTATCTACTTCTGGGTTGATTTCCATTCCTGCTTGATGTCTATATGCTTCTGCTAAATTAAGCAGAGAAGTCATCTTAGATTTATTCTCCTCATGTTTCAAAACTTTCACTACATTTGGATCTTGTGAGGTCAGTAGATATGTGTGGAGTCCCGCGATTGCAGATCTATACATGTAATCAATTTCAAGGAAGTCCATCCCTCCTTCGAAAAGGGGAATATATAATCTTGGTATACACTGATTTTTATAAATTATTTAGTCAGCATGAAGCATCCTTTTTGTTTTGATATCTAATCTATCGAACACTTTTTAGGGCCAATCAATCACTCCAAAACTGTACGTTATTACAGGAGGAGCAAATTGATTTATAGCTTGGATCTTGTTCCTAGATGTCAATGCTGTTCTCAGAATTAAATTAAGTCTTCTAAAGTATTCCTTACTGAGTTTTGTTCACATTTGAACATGTTTTATTGCTGATCCTTCATCATTTACCAAGTATTTATACACTCCCTCTTGCTCAAGTTCTTTTATATCACATTCTTGTCCCAAACTGATGTTTTCCTGCTGCTGGGGTTTTCCTGCTTTAAAGGTTGCTTTTGCATATTTATAAAGACCAAATGAGATTCTAATATCATCTGAAAAAGTTTTGATAACCTGCAGCTGTGCTTTAATTTCCTTATCTGATGAGCTATTCAGTTTTAAATCATAAACAAAGAGAAGATGAGAAGTCATTAGAGGTTGTTTTCTAGAAGCCAAATTGTAGCCATGGCCTAAGCTGTTATGTACAGCATAATGGGTTAATGGCAAGGCAGAATAGCAACAGTGACAAAAAGTGGTCTGCCATTGTTTCATGGTCACTGCAATGTAGCCAACCAATGTAGAGTGTATCTTATACATTTTTAAGCACTTTTTTATTCATGAATGTGGGATACTATCAAATGCGTTTTTGTAGTCAGTCCATGCCATACTTAGATTCTTCCCCTTTTTACAATTCTCCACTATAACTTTAAGAACAAACGATCCTTTGTTTCATATGACTTTCTTTTATTGCCCTTTTTTTTCTACTACCATAATTGAGTTTTCTTCTAAATGATTATAAACTCTGTCAGCGTCAATTCCTGTGTATAGTTTATAAGTCGTTGGAAGGCACGTTATTGGTCTATAATTTTTAGGGAAGCTTGCAGGTTCACTCTTAAGAGCATTGTGCTGCCTGTTTTTAGCCAGTGTGGTGTCTGTTCAGCGTGTGTATATAAATAGTTCTTACTCAAGGCTAAATCCTCGTGTAAAGATGTTAATACTTTTAATCAAAAGTTAGGTACTGCATCTGGGCCTGGGGTTTTCCAGTTAGAGGCTTTTCTTAACTTTGTTTCAATCTCTCTGGTTGTTACTTCATCCCATTTCATATCCTGTACCTTTGAACTTCTTATTCTTTCTTTTGCTTCTTCTATCCATTTAGCATCTTTGTTATGTTCCACAGGATCTTCATAGATACTTCTCCAAAATGTATCTACTTCCTCTTTTGTGGCAGTTCCAATTCCTTTTACCTTATTTCCCAATTATCTATAAAACTTTTTGGGTCATCAATAAATTGCTTATTTTTGTACTTTCTACTTATATTTATCTGTGTATATTCTAAGTTTGTTATTTGCAATAGTACATGATAGATCCTGGTCTGTTCTAATACTGTGCATTGCTTTAATCACATCTATCTTTCTTAGTATTTTTGTTGATCTATTCCCTCTTCTATAATCTTGTAACAGTGACATGTCTTGTCTTAATTGCTTTATAGTTTTCTCTATTCAATACTTCCATGATGGTATTCAATTTCTCCCCTTCCTTTCCCTCACTACCCTTTGATCTTGTTGTAGAACTTTATCAGTTAATAATTTAGCAGCACAGTAATATATCCTGTTTACTTCTATCATATCACATGGACCTCTGTGGACAGTCCTAACTACTGCATTCAATTGTTTTATCAGGCATCTTACTTTTTGGGGTTTATTGACCTTCTGCAGTCTATTTCTCTCATTGATCTTAATATGTCTATCCATATCCATTAAATCAAGCAACTCTTCTCTTAGCTCATTTTCTTCCAAACTGAGGGCACATCCCTTGTTTTCCATTTCCTGTGGGCATTCTAGAGAAAGCTCTATTTGCATCTTCCTGTGGCACATTCTCTTCAACTTCATCCTGTGTCATCTTTTGCTCTGTCATATGGGAACTCACTGGCCTATCACTCCTCAACATTGACTGCATCAGAGTTTCCACGGTTTCCTGTTCCTTTCCTTGCTGTCTAGCTTCAAGTGAATGTTTATACTGGTTTCCTATGGAATGTGCCTTTTTTGATTTCTCCAAGTCTTTTGGGTTTCTAACAACATGACTGGAATGGACCCCATTCCTAAGTCAGAGTACGATTAAAGTTCATGAAATTAATATTATTTCACTCTTTGATGTTAGCCAAAAGTGCTCTTCGCAGTACCCGCAATGTGCCCAGCAATGACTCCTTCTGCAATTCATACGGTGTTACATGAATTTGTAACTTATCTAAATATGATTGTAAATTCTTTTGCTCCTCCTACTATTTGAACTGTCTGGGTATCTTTCTGCCACATGACTCTCATTTCTGCCTGCAGATCAAGGTATTTTATGACTTTGTGCCTCTCTGTACACAAGACACTATAGTCACTAGATGTGGCAATTTCCATGATCAATGCTACTTTTGTCTTCTTTTCTTGGATCACTATGTCCAGTTTTCTAGCATCTATCTTTTGGACTGTTGGTATTGGGTGATCCCATGTGATGTAAAGTTCATCATTTTCTATGATTCTCTTTGGCTCATGTTTCCAATGTTTTTCAGCCACGTCGATACCATAATGTTTGCACAATCTCCAGTGTAACAATATCGCCACATTATTATGCCTTTCAGTATACAGTCACTCTGCCATTAGAGCATCGCAACCAGCAATAAGGTGTGTAACTGTTTCCAACTCGGTTCCACAAATCCTACATATGTCTGTTTCTCCCACATGTTCAATGGACTTAGTAAACCAGCGTGTACGCAGCTCTCTGTCTTGGGCTGCCAATATTAACTTTTCATTTCTTGATGTAAATTCACCTCTCCTTAACAATTCCTGCGTTTGTTCTCGATCAACATGAGGCTCTTCCAGAAGTTTTTTATACTTGCAACTTTATTTATGTTTTTTCCACATTTCTTGCCTTCTCATCTGATCCTTCACCTTATATTCTTTCTTTTCTTTTTCAGCACATTCAGTTCCTGCCTGGTTTTTATTCACTTCTGGTTTGATTTCCATTCCTGCTTGACGTTGATATGCTTCTGCTAAATTAAGCAGAGATGTCATCTTAGATTTATTCTCCTCATGTTTCAAAACTTTCACCACATTTGGATCTTGTGAGGTCAATAGATATGTGTGGAGTCCCATGATTGCAGATCTATACATGTAATCAATTTCAAGGAGGCCCATCCCTCCTTCAGAACGGGGGATATATAATCTTGGTATACACTGATTTTTTAAAAATCATTTGGTGAGCATGAACCATCCTTCTTGTTTTGATATCCAATCTACAAAATACTCAAAGTGAAAAAAAACAAGAAGAAAAAAAACAGCCCACGAAGCACAGGACCCGAATTCCAACAATGAAAGTGCTGGTAGCCAATAGTTGGTTAAAAACAACTTTATTACACCAAACAAGTAAAATCCTTAAAGTTGAGCGCTTTCACTTGGTCATTCCCGAGCTTCTTCAGAACAAAAAGTTAGGACAGGAAGAGCAAATTGATTTATAGCTTGGATCTTGTTCCTAGGTGCCAATGCTGTTTCAGGATTAATTTTAGTCTTCTAAAGTACTTCTTACTAAGCCTTATTTGCATTTGTTCATGTTTTATTGCTGATCCTTCATCAATTCCCAAGTAGTTGTACACCCCTCTTGCTCAAGTTCTTTTATATCACATTCTTGTCCCAAACTGATGTTTTCCTGGTGCTGCAATTTTCCTTTCTAAAGGTTGCTTTTGCATATTTATCAAGACCAAATGACATTCCGATATCATCTGATAATGTAATCAAACAGTGTAGGGTGTATCTTATAAATTTTTAAGCACTCTTTTATCCATGAATGTGGGATACTATCAAATGCTTTTTTGTAGTCAATCCATGCCATTCTTAGGTTCTTCCCCTTCTTACAATTCTCCACTATAACTTTGTTTAACAACAAATGGTCCTTTGTTCCATATGACTTTCTTTTATTGCCCTTTTGTTCTACTGCCATAATTGAGTCTTCTTCTAAATGACTATAAACTCTGTCAGCGTCAATTCCCATATATAGTTTGTATGTTGTCGGAAGACAAGTTATTGGTCTATAATTCTTAGGGTAGCTTGCAGGTTCACTCTTAAGTAAGAGCATTGTTTTTCCTGTTAACCATTGCGGTGTGTGTTCGGGGTGCATATATAAATAGTTCTTACTCATGGCTAAATCATTATGCAAAGAAGTTAATACTTTAATCCAAAAGTTAGGTACTGCATCTGGGCCTTGGGTTTTCCAGTTAGAGGCTTTTCTCAACTTTATTTCAATCTCTCTAGTTATTTCATCCCATTTCATATCCTGTACCTTTAAACTTCTTATTCTCTCTTTTACTTCTTCTAGCCATTTAGCATCTTTGTTATGTTCCACATGATCTTCATAGATACTTCTCCAAAATGTATCTACTTCCTCTTTTTTTGGTGGTCTATCTATTCCTTTTACCTTATTTCCCAGTTCTCTTTAAAAAATTTTTGGGTCACCAATAATTTGTTTATTTTGTGTTTTTCCCTTATATTTATCTTCGTATCTTCTAAATCTTTCTGCCTGTTTTGTAATTTTTAGTTCATCTCCAATAGTGCATAATAGACCCTGGTCTGTTCTAATACCATGCATTGCTTTTATCACATATATCTTTCTTAATATTTTCATTGATCTGTTCCCTTTTCTGTAATCCTCTAACAATGATACTTCTTGTCTTAGCTGCTTTATAGTTTTGTCTATTCGATATTTCCATGATGGTATTCACTGTTGCCCCCTCTTTTCCCACGCTACCCTATGTTCCTGTGATAGAACTTTATCAGTTATTAATTTAGCAGCACAATAATATATTGTGTTTACTTCTGTTATATCCCATGGGTCTCTATGGACAGTGGTAATTATTGTATTCATTTGTTTTATCAAGCTACTGAATTTTGGGTTTTTTTTAACCTTCTGCAGTCTATTTCTCTCATTGATCTTTGAATTTGCCTAGTATAGATTGGGTGGTGATCCCTGAGATAGTAAGATTTATGTGCATATTTCTGACATCTCCCATAGTAAGGATACAAATGCGCTATTTAAGCACATTAGTAAATTTCCTACCCACAGCTTTAAATTTCTGGTAGTGTACCAGGTCATTAAAGATCCTTTGGGAGGACCGTGGAAACTAGTCTTAGAAAATAGAGACCTGGTGGCAAATATATCTGAATGCTGGATACCCCCCGGGGCTAAATAAAATGATTTCCATCAATAGCCTCCTTAAATTAAAAACATATGACAGGTAGTTCATAACATTTGTATTAATATGTAAATATGTATATATATTTTTAAACAAAAGTAAGAAATATGGTCTAGAATTCATTGTTTTTTACCATTTATGATTTTTAAATGTTTGTATTGGGTCTGTTATTGGCTGCTGCTTTGTGTGATGTCATGTAATTTCAATATATAACTGTTGTTTAATGTGTGGAGGTTCATCTGAAGAAGTTTGTTAATTTAATCAGACCAAAGCGCTAATAAATTGTAAAATTCACTTTTGCCTTTTTAGTTGTTGCCAGCCAGTTGTTTTTTACTTAGTAAGACATTGTACCAGAGGTGGTGAATTTGGTAGAGTTTGATACTAGGATCTAGTCTAAAAGGGAATGTGATGTCTTGCTATAATGTTTGGAGCTATTACTTAGTTGTGTGAAAACAAATAAGTTCACACTAGATGTAGGGGAGTTAGAGTTTATGTCCAACCAACTGACATTCACATCACCTAGTAGTATTTTTTCTTGTGGAATTGTTATGGATATTCAGTGTAGGGTATCTTCCAGTATAGCTGTATTGTTGTCAGGAGAGATGTAAAGAACAGTAATACACATTTGTTTATAATTGTTTGATATCAGGAAAGTAATAAGAAGCTCTGCTGAACTGAATTTTGGTATTGATTTGTTGTAAGGTGAAATGTAGTAGTTGCTAGGAAATATTAAAGGAATACCACCACCTTTCCTTTTTATACGATCATTACGGATGATATTATAGATGGGAAGTGTAATTTTGGAGTTGTTTATGCTGAGTTTAAGCCAAGTTTCAGTTACAGTGAGAATATCATGTTTATGTTGGGTAATCCAGGCATGTAGTTCAGCAATTTTATTTCTTATGATTCTAACATTTGTGGCAGCAAAATTTAGATTACAGGGGGTGAGCCTCAAAACTGGAATGGCCTGTAAACATTCCAAGTGGATCACTGCTCTTTTCTGAGGAAAAATTAAATAAATAAGCAAATAAGCATTTCCCTCATCCACGATTCTGATTTAGCAGTTAACTGAAGGGTTTGTGTAGCTAGATCTTTAATCATCTGCTTCCTAGCAATAGATTTCTAAAGTATAATGTGGGATGCCATTTATTCTTTTGAAGGCCAGTTTATAAACACTGAATTTAGTAATGCCTGCAGAGACAACATCGATGCCTCTCATTGAGAGTGTTGCTGCAGTCAGTTCATATTTTCTTCAACCTGTAGTGACCCTGAAGTTAAAATAAGTCCAGGAGTTCAAAGGTGTGGGGGAGTGAAGTCCCATGCAGGTTATGTGTAGATTTCTCTGTTAAAAAAAAAAAAAAAAAACATGTTTTTGATTCATTTTCAGATTTGTCAGTACACAGTTGTGGATCCAGTTGCTGTCAACAAATCCTGTTTTTGCAAGCTCCCTGTATGCAGTAGTCAAGTAGTTATAAAAAGTTTCAGAATTACCTGGGTATTAATCCTCGGATGTTAATCTAGCTAATATAATTTATTTTGCCTTATGTCAGAATGAAATCAATAGTACTGCAATGTATGTAATGCCTAGGATGCTAAACCACTGACCTAAGGCACATGGAAAAAACACAAGTGAAATCAGCTGAGACTGAAGAAGTCTGAATAACAAAGTGAACAATGTCATTTATTTATTTAGTACATTTTTAACCAAGGATATCCAACTGGGCCTCCCAGCTGGAACACTATTTTTCCTGGTAGGGACACTGAAATCAGTACTTTTCACAAACACCTGATTTGAGGTAAAGCCCACTAATCCACACATTTTTGGGTATAGTACCTATCATTGCTGAAGAACCTGGGCGTGGGATAGCAGAGTACGTATCTTTGTAAAAATAACATCATATGCAATCTACACAAATTTAGGAAGGTTAAACTTTCCCAGTATTGCAGTTAATACTTAATAGAAAGATTTCAACTTTGTGGCCTGCTATACTATCGCTTCCATGATTCTCAATGAATATGTGGCACCCCTGAGTAAACTGATGGGAGTAAACAGAGATGATATAGCAATATTGCTATATATA
>NC_056735.1:350590697-350618197 GCF_019279795.1 Protopterus annectens | reverse complement strand
ATATTTAAGAGTAATATGTGGTGTAGCAGATAGTGTTGTCATCTCACGGCAAGAGATTTTCCAGTTTGATTCTCAGCTGGGGTGCCTTCTGTTTGGAGTCTGTATATTCTCCCTGTGTTCTTGTGGGTTTTCTCCAGGTGCTCTGGGTTCCTTCTACATTCCAAAGACATGCAGGAAGTGGATTGGACACTATATACTGGCCATATGTGTGAGTGTGCGTGGTGCATGTGTATGGTATGGAAAATCAGCCACATCAGGGCTAGCCACTCAGCAGAATACACATTGGTTCTAGATGACTGTTGTTGTTGAAGTGACACCCTAAGCTCATGTACAAAAATGTGAAAAAGGATTGTGGCTGGATGCATGGATGGATGACTGTAGCTGCCACTAGCAGCCAAAGACATTTTATGTCCCTAAATTTTAGGCAGATGAATAAATTCTGAGCATTTTATTTTCTGTGGTTTAGTGCACAGTGGAATTTTGAGGCGCGAGTATGGGAATGATGGGCAGTATACATTATAAACTGGATAGGAATACATTGACTGCTATAGCTTGTCTGACCTCATGTCAGTAAGTAGATGAGTCAGTACCTTGACTACTGTTTCTGTGTAGTGAGCAAAGGAAAAGTTAGGGTCAAGTGTGATTCTGAAATATTTCTGGGGTGTAATTTCTGGTAAAGAAGATCAGGTGGGGTCATATATTACAAGAAGGGTTGCTTTCTTAAGATGTTGATGGGGTAATGCATAGCACAGCATGAGCTTTCTCTAAGTTATGTTTATTGTTATTAACCACATTCACAGTACCTTGAAGTCCTCCTGCACAGCCATGGAAATGGACTATTGAGTTTTTGCCAGATTTAGCAATAATGATGCCATCTGTATAAAGAAGGTAATTTATAGGAGGGAGGTCTCAAGGCAGTTAATTGATAAAAAGTGAGAATAATATCAATAGGCCTAAGTTGAACCCTAAAGGATATCCAAGAAGATAGAGCTTATTTCTACTTGAGTATGGTGACATATTACCCTAAAGGTTCTATCTGATAAATAGCTTTTGAAGCATAGATTTACTTTGCTAGAGAAACCACAGAAGGGTATTTTTCTATGGCTTCCTGACCAGTTTTGAGAGGTCATGATGTTGACTTGTTAAAGACTGAGCCAATAATACCCCCAATAATTATATATATCAACACCAAGATCATACTGTAGTAGAGAAATTGCAGCTCCTACCAATTGTAATGCTGTTTTGCAATCTCAGCTGCAGCAGTTCCCTTATACTTTTTTGCTTCGATGTTACAGCCATTGACTGTAATAGCTTGATCTTTAGTCATTTGACATTTGGACTACTCAGTGATCTGATTTTCCTAGTAGTCTGGTAGGGCAGCTGTCTCGAAGGGATATTTCATGTCTGGAAAAATATCACTGGTAATCAGCCAATTGCTCACATTTTTGTAAGTTGGCTGGTAAAGGAGTATATACTAGTAAGTGGGTTGTAATCTGTGCAAATCCCATGCCATTTGTCTGCTAGTTTTTCATATTTGATAATGTAATCTACAATTTGATTATAAATTAAATAATTCTTTCCAGAATGTTAGCCAGTGAACAAAGGTTTGTGATGGGTCAAAAGTCATCTGCACTGGAAAGGGAGGGGACTTTATGTGGTAGAATAATTTGCACGTGTTTAAATCTGTGAGAGACAGAGCAGGTTGTAAGAGTAATGTTGTAAATGTAGATAAGTGGTACACAAACAATATGACTACCATGATTTAGGAGTTTGGGGTGGATTATGCAACACTCATGTTTGTATGTGAAATCACATTTATCTAAAAGACTTTGGACTTGTGATGTAGTGTATTTTTGAAGTAGAGTGTTAAACATTGCAGATACGTTTGCAGAAGAATGGAAGGAACCACTGTCTGTGTGTTGTGCAAAGCATGTGCTATCAAAGTGGGGAGAGAAGTAACACTATCTTTAAAGTTATTTATCAGTTTGTCAGGTAAAACAGATAGTGTATGTTTTGACAGTAACCTGTTATTGGCTATGTTTCTCATTGCTAGAATTGTTAAGGCCAATATGCATTCCCTGCATATTCCTGACAGTTTGCTTGAAGGTATTAATTTTAATTCTTATATTTCTTTCTAACATTTGGAAATCTAAGTATATTATCATTGGCAAGGGTCTACTTTCCATGAATTATCTCTAGATTTAATTTGCTTTTCAAGTCAGTAGTAAGCTATGTGGTGATCTTCCCAGGAATTCCGATTTTTTTTTTTTTGGAAACACCTTAACCTCAGTAGGTGGCATAAGATGAAATAAGTTGCGTAATGCAGATGTGGGATCTGTACAGCTATGGAATGCACTCCTTCGTTCTATTGTATTATCGGTTATTTGTTTGTAATTCTTGACAGAAAATGATGAGGATGAGGCAAGGACAGTTTGATGAATGGGTTGTTTTACTTTGTACTCTATATAGATAAACTAATTGTATCTTTTCAATTATAACATATATTATGGCTGTTTTGTGGCTGTTTTGGGAGACAGATAGTTGAGAAGAAGCTAGAGGTGAGGAAAGAGTCCAACTGGGCATTCCTACAGTTGGAGAAAGCATATGACAAGATCCCAAGAAAGCTGATTAGGGCAGTACTGTGGTGGTTCAAAGTCCCAGAAACATTGTTTCATAGGTCCATAGGTGTGTTCTAGGCTAATCGCCGTGGAGCCTTTACAAGCCTAGCCCATAGGATTACCCTGGCATCGTGCCACCCGACCTTAGTTCCCAGTGCCTCTGTCTTGTAGAACCACTGGAGTGATCCCCAGGATGAATTTTCTATTTCCCATCCATGTATCAAGATTTCTCTTGAAGAGGGCCAGTGAGGTATAGGTTCATTAGTGCAGGCTATGTACAAGGACACAATGACTAGAGTACGGACAGTGTTCGGCCTCACAGAGGGGATTCCAGTGGGAGTGGGAGTACACCAGTGTCCAGCTCTAAACCCACTGCTGTTCATACTCATGATGGACTACCTTAGCAAGCAGTTTGGAGGGACAAAGTTATTGTATGCAGACGATGTGGCATTACAGGCAGACTCTGAGTAAGAACTTCAGCAAAGGATAGGGGAATGGAATGCAAAACTGAAGGCACATGGAATGAAACTAAACACAAATATTATCAGTAGTAATGGCAGCAAACTGGGGAAATCAGAAGTAGCTGAGAATTGAGATAGAAAGGAAGATAGTGGAACAGGTAAATAGCTTCAAGTATCTGGGAGGGGTGGTGGAGAAGAAAGGAAGTCTGAATGAAGAGGTCAAAACTAGAATTAGAGGGACTGCAGCCAAATGGCATTGAGTCTCAGGTGTAGTCTATGAGAGAAGAATGCCAAAGAATCTGAAAAGTAAGGTATACAAGAGCAGACGAAGAAGCTAGAGGTGATGGAAATGAAGTGCCTGAGAAGGGTGGTAGGATGCACACTGTGGGACAGATGAAGAAATGGGGACATAAGAGCAAAAGCCAAAGTAGCTCCAATTGCAGAGAAGATCAAAGAGAACAGATTACGGTGGTTCACACACATGCAGAAAAGCAGAAGAGAATCAGGTGAAGAAGATTTGGGACAGGCAGGAAAAAGGTAAGATGAAATGAGAACATCCAGCAAAGAAGTGGATGGATTATGTGAAAGAAAATCTGTGACAGTCAGCCATGAATGTTGAAGATAGCAAGAGTATGGCACTGAATCGAGAGAGATGGCAACAGTTAACACTATACCCTGACCCCATGTAGAAAAATGGGTAAAAGGGGGCTGATGATGATGATGATAATTGTGGCTGTTCTGGATAAACAAACTTATCCAGTTACCAACAAAGAAATATTTAGCAATTTTTAATTATTTGGAGCAACTATGACAGACATGAAAAGTATTATGCTACTGTTTTGTATGTGTATATAGATATAAAGATATATAATACAGGGGAGCCACTTAACTCATTGTATGCTGAACTCATTAAATCTCAGTACATCAAGGTTCAGCCCCTTTCCTTCCCATTAGTGTAATTTCAAAGAGATAAATTCCTTACAGGCACAGCCTATTAAAGCTTTATTTTATTAATTTTAAGGAGATGAAATTGATTGAGTGACATTTTGATGAATATGATGAATTTAGTAAGATGACCTGTTTTTGTTGCATGCACAGATAGATAGTTTTAGATATAAATATATTATATAGATTGCACTGAAAATAAAACCTGATAGGAATACTATGCTTATAATTTAGTATGCAACAAAGTTAGAAGCTGCTGTGTTGATGTATCAAAAAGTCCTGGTCATTTTTATAAGGACTACATTATGGAAAATAGACACATATTGTTGTTGAATCAAAACCATTTTCATAATGTGGTGAAAAAAATACTAAATTGTATAAAATAAACAAAGATCGATATATAACATACAAAGCTGCAATCACCAACAGTCTGTTCATTTGTGTTCCTAGAAGATAAAATATGGGACATATATTAATTAGCTAGTTAAGAACTGTAGCAAACATTTGTCTATTGGTGGGAAGAAAATAAAAGCATGCAGGTTGTGGAGATAGGTAGTAGATATGAAAGAGATTAAATAAGAAAGCAATCATTTTTGACAGGATGAGCATTACTGGATAAATAACAGACTGCCCAGGAGTGTTGACAGACCAATTGCCACAGGTGGAGGGCCTCTCCTCCTCTGGAATGTTCACTATTTCCCATATTATGCCCACCCTGGAGGCCATTATTGTACTTAGAAAATGGGCAATCTGTTAAATTGGTTTGTATTTGTTTTACTATTAACATATTCATATGTTTTTACATTTTTGATGTAAAACAGTTCCTCGTCTCAATGTTTTATTGTTGCTATAAGATATCTAATTTCTGTTTGAGGATGTTTGCATCCAAAACAGTTAGATTTGACATGTGCGTACACACACACACACACACACACAGAAACACACACACACACACGCATCACACACAAATTTGCTCAGCAGTTAGTTACTTTCTTGATTGTCTACACATCAGAGGCCTCATTGTGAACAAATGAATGTAAAATTACACACAGTGCAGATAAATGCATCTACCCTCACATGCCTTATAACCTGACTTTGTAGAATGTCTCCAATTTTGCCTCATATTTTTGATCTGTCCCTTGAAAAATGTTTGATTTTCATACTTGTAAAAAAAAAAACATAATGATGCAAAAACTCTTGCCCTGTTAACTTTTTAAGTGAATTAGGGTAATATTTAAAATGTTACCTGGTTCTGAGTCTATGACATGCCATTATTGTTGGATTTATCCAGAACTCTTGAGGAAAGACTTAAGAAGTATGGGCATTGTCTCCTTTTAACACATACAGGTGTGCATGCTTTACCAGTCTCTTACTGTCTCACACACATACACACATCCTTCTAATGAAGTTAACTGCATTTGTTTTTTTTTTATTTATTTCCCATGCTCACTAAATGCTCACTTTTTAAGAGCAGTGAATAGCATGGATGAAAGAAAATTGCAGCTCCTAGCAACTGTAACGATTTTGTAATTTTTCTTTTGTTTATTTGTTTTTCTTTTAACTGATGCTCACTAAACCGTCCTACCTAGTGAGTGAAAAGGATATGGTAGCCATTTGTGCAGTCTGTGCTCCACAGCAGCTTAGTATTCTGTTGTGAAGCTATGGACTTGATATCAGGATTTCTTCATGCATTAATACCCTGTTGGAGAATGTCTGTTCTCCAGTACAGTATTTTAATTCATTTCCACCCATTTTCTAAGTCAGGGGGAAGTATGAAGAAAGCACAGAAGGCTGGAATGGAAGGAGAAGTTAGAATAGTTACTTAGACAAGGCTAAGAACTCTTTATTAGGGCTGTAAGACTTATTTTCTGATTCTTATCAAGATAATAGCAGTGAGAAAAGGAAGTTAATCAAAAGAACTACGTAAGACAGCAAAGGTTTGTTCATTTTTGTATTATATAAGAAAGCCAGCAGTGTTACATACATTTCATACATTGTATGATAGTAGTTGTGCTACTTCATATCGATGGCATCAAACCTTCTTTCAGGATCACTCGCTTTGCTGCATTATAGCTCTAGGCAGCCTTCCCTCCACCATTCATATTCAAGATATAGGTAGGACAGTTTATTTAAACACAGGTACATGTCCCACTCCATTAACAAGGCAGACTTTCCCTGACCGGGTACTTGGAAATGTTAGCAAGAAGAAAGGAAAAAACAGGGTTGTCAAATTTCTTAGTTGATTCTAAACTATCAAAACAGTTCTAAAACTAGCTGCTGGCTAACTTTGCATTATTGGAAACCTTAGTACAGTACAGCTGTTATTCAGCAGGGATATTCTAATGGTTCTGTGCTTCATTGGTTCTGACATGTAACCCAGTTTTGTTGTCAGACATGTCCTTTAATTATTATAGGAAAAAGCCTATCATGGTTTCTGGAGTAAATGATAATATGGTAGAGTATTTTTGTGATCTACTGGCCGGGCAATTCTTGTGGTCATTCCTTGACAACTACTGTGTGGTTGCACTCCATCCAGAGTCATGGAATTACAGTTTTAGCTATGTGATGAAGGGGTTGTGAGGGATCGGGAGGTCAATCTTGAAAAAAAAAACAGTTCTTGGTACCCACAAAGTCTAGTAATTTTAAGAAGGATTTTAACCATTATATCTCCACAAGATACTCATATTGGGAGGCCAGATACTTTTATTAACTGGAAATACTCCGCCCATTCCTTCACTCTACACAAACATCATCAAATATCAGGCTTTTCAGGAGACACTTCGCAGAACCTCTAGCTTGATTGCAAAAGACTTTGCATCAGTTCTGTCAACAAATGTCATTCTCTTCACATTAGAATATGGCCTCCCTTACTTATCAAACAAACTAACAAATGAACGTCAAATGATGCAAAACAACACTTTCTGCTTTATAACATCTATTACACAAAGGGAACATTACTGCCTCACAATGACTGAGGCTAAAAAGGGCTTCCATGTATGTCAAGAGCAATACTGCTTATTTTAGCTTAATTTCCATAAGTATAAACTATACCACTGCAGATCTCTTTACAGCACCCTAACCTCTTTACAACTGACCATTTTTACAGAAGACAATGATCAGATTTACTAACTGGCTGAAATTATATAAATGATTGTGTCTCCAAAAAGATTTTTTACTTTTTCACATGACACTTTCAGAAATATCATTGGTATAATTACCTTTATTTTTACTGTTACTAGATGATTTCCATCCCCATAAGCACTCTCTCTCTCTCTCTCTCTCTCTTCATTTCTACCCCACCCTTCTTTTTGCAACTCCTAGCTCTACCCTGCACTTCTTTCTCCTCCTCACTTCTTCATTCTTCCTACTCTATCACCTGTCTACCCTGTCTTACTTTCTGCTCTTCTCTTCTTCTTCTTTACCCCTCTCTCAATCAGTATATATTGTACAAACCATTCTTATTATTCACTTACACTTATTGCTGCTGTAAAAAACTTCAGATTATTCTTTGTTTCTGAAATTGCAACTGGATTACCACTGTATGTCTTTTTTTTATTTTATTTTATTTTTTTCCTGCCTGTCAGAGCTCTACCCAGGCCAATAAATTTAAACAATCTAAAACCTTTTTAGACCTGAAGGTAAAAGAACACTATGGCTTATATTCATAGAAATTTGCAAAGTACATAAGCTGGTGCAAGCTGTCTCCCATACTATACAAGACAGTTTCAATTTATAAACCACCCACCTGCTGCAAGTAAATGAGATAGTCCACGGGTTGGGTATATGTAAAGGTGCTTCCCAGTGTACTTCCTTTATAGGAAACTTGCATGCTATGGATATCATAAACATCCACACTATGCAATTTTCAGTTTACAGCAGGACTCAAAGTAATAAGTGCTCAAAAATGCTTTGCATAACCTGTGTATTCTTATATAGCATTTTAAATGAATACAGTAAAACATATTAGCTGCCTTGTATTTAGCACTCATGTATAAAATGCCATATGTCAGTTATTTGAAACTTTTTAGCAAACATTCAAAGAATGAAAGTAAGGCACCAAGTGAGAAAATGCTCTTATCACTACAATTCTTCAACTATTATTTTAAGGCAGCATGATGTGGAATTTGATGCCAGCAGATTGTCCCCTCAGCATGCTGAATGTGGTGCTATACATTTGGAATTGTTACTTCTGGTGTAATGACAGCTTAATAAATATATATTCTGGACATATGCTGTATACCCAAATGTGAGCATAAATCATATACCTACTCCTAATCAAAATTATATATAATGCTGTATGCCAGATTATGATAATGAAATGTCTATTAAATCTTACATTTGGTATCCTTATATAAAAGGGAATATTTCGGTCCACCTCAAAAATTCCATAACAAAACTTCCATGGAATGACATCAGAATAGTCAGCTACAATCTGCACCTATGACTGCATTTTCCTTGAGAATGCCACTGCTGCTGAATTTGACTTTAGTGCTGTCTCTTTCAGCACATGGAATTAAGGTGATGCCAAGTTAGCAGTCACAAAATGGTGCTTTGGAAAATATTTAACGTTTTTATATCTGGTATAATGGCAATTCAGTGCATATATATTCTGGACATATATTTAACATACTGATTCTAAGCACAAATAATATAAGCAACATTGCTGGAAAGTAAGTACAATGCAACATACTATGTTAGTGAAATACATGTGAAACCCTAAATTTGGTGCCTGTGTATAAAAATGTCATATTTCAGTCTCCATTTGAGACTTCTTAAAAAACTTCCAAAAAGGAAAACTAAAAACTGGTGCTAAAATGGCCATTTTAATTTTAATGATTCTGTTTTAGCTAATTACTGTACCTGACATCAATGAATTATCACCACCAGAAATCAGAAATCACAAAAAATGTTTCAATGGCTGGTGAAATATAAAGGAGTTTTACTTCTGATACATCAGCTTAGAAAATATATGTTCTGGTTATGTGCTGCATAGTCCTGGTAAAAAACTGTATACTCACCCTAACAGAAGCCAAGTATAGTGTATCATGCTAGACTATGGCAGTGAAATGGTTATAAAACCCTGTACTTGATATCTATGTATGAAAGACCATATGCCAACAACCTTAGATATGTCTTTAAAAAGTGTTCATGGAATGATAACAAGGCATGCAGTTGTACAATGTGCCTCAGACTGCCATTCTACCTTTAGGAATTTCAGTAAAGCTCATTGCTAGGCTAGACTGTGTTATATTGTCTTTATTATTATAAAGAGTTTTGGTCATAACACACATGCAGTGATAAAATATTTGCTTTTCTGGAGAAATATATGATTTTACTTATGCCGGAGTTACAAATCAGTAAAGATATTCTGTATACATGCTGCATTGCTTATCTTGAGTAGAAGTCATATACAATCTCCAAATGAAAACCAAGAATAATGTACCATGTCAGATGACAGCAGTGACATGGGTATACCTACCTATGTCAAAGAGGCAGTATCTCAAAACCTTTTAAAAATCCTCAGTACAATTTTCACATACTTATCATTAGATAGTCAGGTACAGAATGAGACTATGGCTACCATTCTATCTTTAGAGATTTTGATACAGCTCAGTCTTGATTTTGGCTGCAGTGCAATGCCTTTTTTAGCATATGGAGCTATACTAATAACATATTTGCAGTTACAAATATGACAAGGTTTGTCCGAATAAATATATGATTTTAATTATTTGGTAATTACATCCCAGTTAGTGAGTGTAGGATGATATATAAAGGAATTATATACTTTGCTTCAATGTCTGATGAAGTGGCTTGGCCCACGAAAGTGCTCACCATTCTATGCTCATTGTGGATTAAATTATTTTGCATTTTCTACAGCTGTGGTTTGTTGCTTCCTTTACTTTTTATGCATTTGAATTATTTCTTGGAAGTACAGTTTACCAGCATCACCTGTTTTGTACTTTTCTTCATATGATTTTTAATTATTTGGTAATTACATCCAAATAAATACATATTTTGGGCATGTTCTGTAGTCTTCACCTTGTAGAAAAGTCATATATCTACTGTAATGGAAACCAAGTATAATGCAGCATGCCAAACTGTGATAGTGAAATGTCTGAATCCCTACATTTCATACCTATATATAAAAGGCCATGTGCTAGTTCTCATTTTAGGAACTGTTTACAGAAATTTCAAACAATTACTCTAGAAAACTGAGGTATAAAATGTCCTTAGGAATGACATTCTACCCATAGTAATCTCAATGATGTATCTCAGTGCTGAATTTGTCTGTGTGACATTGTTCCTCTCAACAAAGAGTATTTTCCAATGGAATATTTCTAGAGACAGAAATGTTACCTTTCTCCGACAAAACATACAAAACAGATCATTGAAGATGTATCCTGAATATGCACTGTGTTCCGGACTATGACCCAACGTCATATATTCAGCTTTGATGGCAACTTGAGTGTAATAAAACATGCCAGACTGTGACTGAGAAGTGACTGCATACATCTGGATCTAAAAGGTAGCATCTTAATTCATGTTTTAGTCCTTTTGAAAAAATAAAATCAAGGAATTATCCTTGGACAGACATATTCAAAATGCTCCTAACACTGCAGCTCAGTGTTGAATTTGACCTTACAACATTGCCTTTGTCGGTACAGGGAATTGTGATAATGGTATGTTTCAATCAATAACACAAGTTCCTTTCTGAAGAAATGTAAATGATTTCCACTTCTGATGTAATGAAAATTTACTAAAGATCCATGTTAATTATGTAGTTTACTCCTATCCCTGAGCAGAAATCATATACTCACCCCTAAAGGAAATTGAGTATAATGAGACATCCCAAAGTATGATAAAGAAATACCTATGGATCCTTCAGAACCACAAAATTAGGCCAACAAATTCAAAAGCACTTTAATAAAACAAATCCATAAAACACCAACACTCCCTCTAGCACCTCGGCAAAAAGCCTTTAACAGAGTATACCTTGTCCCAACCAGATTTCCTATTTATACATCATTGCCAACTAATTAATCAATTTATTTAACACTTTGAACAATAAATCAATTAAAATATATTTTTTAAAAAGACATTTCATATAAATATTACAGTCTTTATTCATACCCCTTGGAGCTAATGTATTGAATTTCAAAATAAAAATGATTCTTTTCTCCTTAGCTGTCTTTTAATGTCATTAAAATTATTTGATCTTTATGTAATTGTTCCAAGGCTGTTGCCTGTAACCTAGCAGCATCACTATTATGTGCCCATTGGAAATGCATAGCTACCGGGCTAACTTCACTATTCTTCTAAATATCCCTCAAATGCTCTTTTAGCCTCATTGAAAAAACTTCTTTTGGTCTCCTCTATGTAATAGTTACCACAGGGGAATTTCAGTGCATATATAACCCCTCACTATTACAGTTAAAACAACCTTATACCTGGAATGTTTTGCCATTAACTAGGGGAAAACTACTTACTACATATTGACATACTGTGCACTTTCTGTCAAAGGAAAAAACTTCAAAGACCAATACATGTAAGGTTCAGTTAAGGCACTTTAATTTACTTGCAGCAAGGAGACAAAAACATGCAAATACAAGGATTTGTCTAACTACTAACAGGAAGTATGTTCATTCTTATACTATTTTACAAGACATGGCCTTCTAAGCTGACGAATTCAAACACAACTTTTAGCATTGTTCTACAGCAGATGTTGCTTCAGATTTTCTGCTGACATGACTAGATTTGTGAGAAACTTTTCAGAAAAACAACTTGGCCTTGGTGACTATTAATCCGTTCACAAGCATCTATTGTACAGTGTTACATTTCAAGGTACTCTTCTAATACAGATACAAGCAAATCCTGATTGCAGTTCATATTTTCAAGCAGGCTTTGTACTAATTATCTGTAACTTCTACAGCTGTGTATTTTCTCATAGCATAGCGGAACTTCTTGTCTAAGTTTCATACAAGTAATATTGTTCTATTCATTATTTTCCTAACGCAAGCAGAAATCACCTGCTTCTCAGTAAATTTCCAAGGCACAAGCAAGATTTTAGCTAACAGTACAAGGTCAGAAAGCAACTGCAGTTTGTACAAATTTATGCAGTATGAAATCGAATAAATGTGTTAACCCTTTTCAAGCTCTAAATGCACTAAGCATATTACTAATACACACATTAATACATATTTTTCTAACATTTCCCCCCTATTAATACTTTTATTCTACTTTCAAAATAAGCATAAACAGTTTGTTTTCTTCTCCTAACCTCTTCCACTCAGGATTTGCAGTCAAGAGAGTCATTCAGTTTAAACTTATGAAAACATTTTCAGTCTTTTAGCAGTTCTTCAAACTCAGTACTTTGATATAAGGTTTCAGAAACTGAAATGTATATTAGGTCTTTAACCATACTTTTCATGCAGGGGATACCACAACAAACACATACTCCCAGTAGGAGCATACCTACACAGATGGCAATCAGGATGTTCATTAGGATGGTACCCCACCCCCCAAACCATTTCTGGAAAAAGTCCATCAGTGGGTTTGGGCTTGGTTTGGTCATGGCCGACACTTGCTGAATTACCTCAAGATGATTGTCTATTTCATGTTTATGGTCAGAAATATACGAACAGCATTCTTCTTGGATTAAAGCGCACGTACCACCTCTCGCTGCTAGGGTGAAGTCAAGAGCCATGCGGTTTTGGAGAACTACAGTTCTCATAGCATTCAGTTCATCAGTCACCAATTTGAGAGCAGAAAAAGTTGCGTTGCTCATTACTTCAAGAAGTTTTGACAGTTTTCTCAGATCCCAGATCGGTTTCACTGCTCCATATGCTGGTAATATGCCTGCCCATGATATAACGCTATTACTCAAGTCCATGTGTGTCAGTCCCTTGCCTAAAGAGTGATGGTCTTTCCAACGCGCATCAATTTGTCCCACTGGATTTACAGGTTTCTTGACGACTTCTCGGACATTTTGAAATTTTCCATGAGGCAAAACTGCAGTGTGTCGTATGGCTGGAACCAGGTAACCCAAAAAAACAACTGCCGGACCAATTCTCAGGTAACCATTTGTATGCCTTTCTGCCACACACAAAATAACATCTTCTACTTTAGTAGTAACCTTGCTATGAATATACACTCGCCCTGCATGAAACATTTTTCTATCAATTGTAGACAGCGGTTTATAAATAACAGAATTATGTTTTACTTCATCAAGTGTTTTGTGCATCAATCCAAGAAATGAATCATAGTTAGTATTACAATAAAGATCTACCTTGTTACCTTTAGTGTAACATCTATAAGGAACAGTCACATTGCAATTGCTCCAACCCACCTGAACAGTATCATTTTTATAAAAGCACACAGTTCCCTTTTGTGGAATAGACAAGTGCAATGCTATTTTATCTTGTGCTGTAATGGTTGAGGTATCATAAATCAAGTTCTCCCAGGTCTCATTGACCCCTAGGGGGACCGTAGTCATTAATAACCCCCCGTATGCTGTCGGCAAAGCTGTACAAATCCAGCAATTCAAAACATTGAAAGTCTCAGCATACACATATTTAATTGCCTGGTAAGTGTTAAAGTTTGGATGCCAGTTTATGAGTAACACTTCACGTTTATTCAGTTCAGTCTGTGTGGCTGGGAAAAGAAAAGGCCACAACAAAAAGATTATTGTCACTAGTACAGTTAACAGGATGATTATGCAATACTTCTGAGGAAAGGGCTGTTCTGCATTCCTGTTTCTTCTGGACTCTCATTTTTGCTCTTGGAATGTAACAAGATTTTTGTCTAGTCCAAAGTTTTTGACTAATTTACAGTGCGTCAGATGGATCCAGGAGGCAAGCTCCGCAATTTTGACTGCAGTGGGTGTTCACAAAAGCACTTGATATGGACCTTCTCACTTCGGAGACGCCCAATTTTTCTTCTTAACTATCTTCAGCCAGATCCACGCTCCAGGGGGCACTGCCGCTTCTGACGGTCTGGTTCGTTCTTTATCTGAAACAGAATTTAACTGCAACAAATGTTTAGAATTTAACAAATTATGCATATACTCTGCTAATGTACTGTCAGCTTCCTGGTCTGCGGGCATGAGAGATTTCCACTGAGGTATATAGTAAGCCCTTCCAAAGAGCTTTTCAAAAGGAGTCAATCCTTTTGCATTCAGAACAGTTCTCATGCTCAACAGTGCCAGGGGCAGACAGTACACCTATTTTCTCTGTGTTTCTGCTACTAATTTTCTTAGCTTACTCTTTAAAATCCCATTATGCCTCTCTACTAGCCCTGCTGATTGAGGGTGATACGCACAATGATTCTTTAGGGAAATACAAAAATATTTACTTAACTGCTGTATGGTCTGATTTACGAAGTGTGTGCCGTTGTCACTGTAGATCCTTTCTGGAATGCTGAATCTATGGATGATTTCTTTAACAAACACTTTGGCCACAGTCGTAGCGTCTGGATTTTTAGTCGGAAAGGCTTCCAACCATCTGGAAAACATATCTACAATGACAAGACAATACTTCTTATTTTCACATTTGTTCAATTCTATGAAATCCATACAGATAGTATGAAACGGATACAGTTGTGTAGGGAAACTCCCTTGCTTGGGCTTTAACGCCCCTTGTGCATGATGTTTATTACAAACATGGCAAAACGAACAACATTTTTTAGAGTAATTTGTAAATCCATACGTCGTGAACACTTGGTTCACCAGCTGTACCATCCCCCCTGTTGAGACATGGCACTGCCCATGGCTCAACAAAGCTGCATATCTAAACAAATTAGATGGCAATATCGGTTTTCTTTCTTTAGAGATGTACAGCCCCTTTTCGAGAATTGCTCCTCGTTTTACCCATCTTTGTTTATCAACTTGCGTAGTAAGTGTTTGCATTGTTTTAGCATTTCTAAGTCTAAAATCTCAGAGGGTTGTAATTCCTCATTCAAAAGAAATGCTTCTGAAGCTGCCTGCTTTGCAGCTGTATCAGCCCTCGCATTACCTTTTGAAATCCTATCCTGTTTGGTATGAGCTGTGCATTTACAAATAGCTACTTTCTGAGGTAACTGAATAGATTCTAAAAGATCTAAAATAAACTGTGCATGATTGATTGGTTTGCCAGTAGATGTTATCATTCCTCGATTTTTCCACTGTTGCACAAAAACATGTACAGTAGAAAAAGCATACTGGCTGTCAGTAAAAATGTTCACACATTTATCCTTTGGTAAGGTACATGCCCGTGTCAAGGCAATCAATTCTGCTGCCTGTGCAGATAAACTATGTGGTAAAGATTTTGCTTCTATAATGTCTGTGTCAGAAACTACTGCATATCCTACTAGGTTCTGTCCTGCAGGACCCCTTTTGCATGAGCTGTCCACGTAGTATGTCACCTCGGCATCATCCAAGGGAACATCCGTAAGATCTTTTCTAGGCAGTGTCTTTTGCTCAATCACCTGCAAGCAGCTGTGTGGTGTGCCATCTGCAAGGGTTGGGAGCAAGGTAGAAGGGTTCAAAGTTGTACATCGTTCAATTGTCATATGAGGTTGGCTCAACAGTATAGTCATACAGGAAAGATGCCTAGCAGGGGAAAGATATGCTACCTTCTCTTGAAATAAAATAATCACGACTGTATAAGGCACTCTCAATGTGAGAGGATGGAACAACACTACTGAGGCCGAAGCCTGTACTGCCATTGCAGCTGCAACTACTGCTTGTACACAGTGAGGTAAAGACCATGCCACTGGATCCAGTTGTGATGAATAATAAGCAACAGGGCGTTGCTTGTCCCCATGCTGCTGTGTTAACACTGATGTCATATAACCTTGCTTACAATCTACAGTTTGGAAAAAACGTTTATGGTAGTTTGGTAATCCCAAAACTAATGAGGACGCTATTAACTGTTTCAGTTTTCAGAAAGCAGATTCTGCTTCTGGTGTCCATTGTAATAGATCCTGTGCTACCATAAGCTTTTTATAAATCAGGTTAGTCAACTGTGCAGATTCCAAAGCATAGTTTGGAATCCAACTCCGACAAAAATTAGTCATACCAAGGAAGTACATCATTTCCTTTTTGGTAGTGGGTTTTGGTGCTTGCAAAATCACTATTTTTCTGTCCTCATTTAATGTCCTACCTTCCTTGGATATTACATATCCTAGGTATTTAACTTGTTTTTCCCAAAGCTGCAGTTTATTTTTGTTTACTTTATGTCCATCAGTGGCTAAAAATTGTAATAGCGCTATGGTATTTTCTTTACAATCTTGCTGGGTGGGGGACGCCAGCAGGATATCATCAACATAAAGCAAAATTTGACTATCTCTCGGTGGGGTAAACCCCACCAAGTTGCTTGCCATTTCTTGTGAGAATATTGTTGGACTTTCACAATACCCCTGTGGTAGCCGTGTATATGTATACTTTTTCCCCTGAAATGTGAATACAAACCAATGCTGGCTGTCAGGGTGTATCGGTATCGAAAAGAACGCATTGCTGATATCTACCACAGAAAAATACTTCTGTTGAGGTTTTAAATCATTCAACAGGGTGTGTGGGTCTGGCACCGTAGGTGCCCTTGGTATTACTGTGTCATTTACAGCTTGTAAATCTGAGACCATACACCACTCTCCATTCGCTTTCTTAACAGGAAATAAGGGTGTGTTACATGGTGAATCAGGAAATAAGGGTGTGTTACATGGTGAATCAGGAGATTCCTCCAGCACCCATTCCTTAAGTAAAGCTGCTATAATAGGTTTGATTCCTACCTCTGCATCTTTTCTTAAGGGATACTGTCTTTTTTTGTGGTCTAAGTGCTGACTTTGGCTTAATAGTAACTGGTCCCGCTGTACGAATAAGTCCTACATCTGATTTTCCTGTCGACCAGAGATTTTCTGGTATATTCTGTAAGGCATTCTCTTCCTCCTTCAATAGGAGTGCCAATCATCTGTCCTTGCTAGACTGCAAGTGTACAGCTGGGTGGGTCTGAGTTATCCAATTCAGCTTCTGCATTTGTATTCCCTGTTCTGACAGTTCTAACTCTGTCTGTTTTTCCCATCTCGTGACTTTTTCTCCTAAGTCTACCCATTTTACATTTTTGTCCTTAGTCAAGCTAACATGTGGTAATCAATTAGATTTATAGAGTGCAAAAAACTCCTGGGGCAATGAACAGCTGGCTACACTGTTCCTTTCTGTGTCCCAGTACAGATTACGTAATATCAATCTGTTTGCACAATTTCCAAACAATTCTCGCTCATATTCCTTATCAGGTCCTGGTGTGTTACAATAATACAGAGTACAGTGTAACAAATGCTGTTTATCAGTGTCAAGGGAGGGGAACTTGCTGTTGGCTATGTTCATCAACTCTTCAGTCACTGTCCCTGGACCAGTCGTAACCAAGTCTTGGCTGTACCAATAAAACATTTTACCCCCTGTTTGCATTGCAAAGGTATCAATTTGTTGCTGTGCTTCCATACCCTGCATAGTCGGAATTACTGCTATACCAAATAGCTGTATAAGGTCTCTGCCCAAGAGGTTTACTGGGCATTTTGCAGATACAACAATTTTGCTTTTTTGGGTCAATCCTGAAACAGGATCAGTTATCACAATATTATGGGAGAGGGGCTCCCGATACAGCTGTCCATTAGCTGCTTTCACTAATATGTAATCAGGTGACTCTGAATTCTCTGGCAGTTTGGAGGGATGTACCAGGGTCCGTGATGCCCCTGAGTCACACAAGAATCTGACTTCCCTCCCTTCTACCAGGAGTGTAACTTCTGGTTTTGTGTCTGCTAAATAGAGCTCTAAGCTCAATAAAGCCAAATTCAATATTTCATTTTCTTCGCTATCCATGACTTCCTGCACTTCCTCTATTTCTTCTGTCACATTTTCTACTCCCTCTATCACATACCCATTTGTCCTTTCTCTGCTATCCCCTTCTAGTGATTCCTGACTATCATATAGTCAGTTCTCATGCTCCTTATCCTCCGTGGTTGCCTTCTTGTTTTTCTTGCAATCCCTTGCCAAGTGTCCTTTCTTACTGCATTTAAAGCATTCACCCCTTTTCTTTCGCCCTTCAAAGTCCTCTGATCGTTGATCAGATTGTTTGTTTCCCTGGGCATTTCTCTTGCCCTTTTTCCCGGACTGTACTACATAAACTTCTGCTCCATCTTCTAGAGAAAATACTTGGGCTTTCTTTTTCTTTTTGCTATTAAAATGCCTTTCGGCATGTCTAGCATACTCAAGCAATGATTGTAACCTGCTTGTACGATGATCTACCATGTGTTTTGTAATAAAACTGCTTATGGGTGCGATACTGCCTTTCAAAAATGCATTCTTTAACTGCTGCTCGTATGGGGAATCGTGTGTCTGATCTTCAGGAACCTGCATTCCACAATGGTTATTAAAACATTCTAATAGTCTGGCATAATATCGGTCAATAGCTTCACCTTCCTGTTGGATGCATTGATTAATGCAAGTCCAGTCTGCCCTAGGCTTCCATTTTTCAGAGATTCGGTCTGTAAGACCTTTCACTCCGTTGTCTAATTCTGCGCTGCTATGTGGGAGGGGCCTGAGCGCAATATCACTGGGATTCAAGTTGCCACTAATCATGTGCCAATCTGGTCCCACAATTTGTCTGACTACTTTTTCTACCTCTTCTCAGTTAAATTATAACTCAGCCTCATTCCTTGCAAATCTTCTAAGAACTTTCTAAAATTAACTTTTGGATGGGGAATTCCCTCAGTGGCTTTCCGGATGTCTTCCGGAGTCCAGAGTCTATACACTAGAATAGTTGTGTCCTGACCTTCTTGCCCTACCTGAGGATTAGGTACTTCTATAAGTGGGCATATTTCTTCTTCACTCATAAATCGTGAATTTCTACCCATTTGATATAACTCAATGTCCCCTTTTGAGTTTCCTGCCCGTGTTCGAGACCTGGTCTCGACGGGATCTCTAATAAACGGTTTCGCTTTTGTAGTGTCTCTACTTATAGTGATAGCAGGATATCGCAGGGGTGGACTAACTTCTTCACTTGCCTCATATTCTGGTAAAGGAGGCGGAGGGGCCGATGCTATTACTAAGTTATTGTCTTCCTCATCTAAAAACATTGTTTTTGAATTATTATTATTTTGTTCCCTTCGGTTTACTTCCTCTATCCACCTGTGTGCCTGAGGAATTCCTAATTGACATTGCTTTTTTACCTGACCTCTAGAATCGGTTTTAAGCTGTTTGCCAAGTTTGACAAGTGAGGATTTTTCTAATTTACCATCAAATTCATACTTATTAACCCATTTTGAGTAGTATTTAATATTATCAGCATGCTGTGACTGCATGTATTTCGCTTCTTTGGTTAACGGTGGATTTTGGGACCTTTTTGTACAATTATTACCCATTTTATTCTACCCTTTTAATTGTTATGTAACACCTTATTTTTAACGTGGTACCATGGATGTTTTTATAGTCTCTTCAGAATGACTGCCTACCTGCTCTGTTTCCCTGATCTATGACAAGACAGTAATCTATCTGTCCCTGACTTATAAATAAAGTCTCTAACAGAACAAAATACAAATCTTGTCCCTGATCTAAAACAGAAAAAAGAAGGTGGATTCACCTTACCTGAGCCTTCGTGATTGATCACCTGGTTCAAGTAAACCCGTCCTTCAGTTGCAGATCAGAGAGTGGCTGGCCTCCTTTGTACGACAATTCAGTCGGAGGACTTTTCAAATAAGAAGGACCGATGTGGTTTCTTCCCCGTACGGTTTCAAGCCACCTGGCCTGTCTAATCCGAGGCGAAGTGAAGGTTTCCGGTCTGAAGGACCAATCTGTCAAAGGAAAAAACTTCAAAGACCAATACACGTAAGGTTCAGTTAAGGCACTTTAATTTACTTGCATCAAGGAGACAAAAACATGCAAATACAAGGATTTGTCTAACTACTAACAGGAAGTATGTTCATACTATTTTACAAGACATGGCTTTCTAAGCTGATGTAATCAAACACAACTTTTAGCATTGTTCTACAGCAGATGTTGCTTCAGATTTTCTGCTGACATGACTAGATTTGTGAGAAACTTTTCAGAAAAACAACCTGGCCTTGGTGACTATTAATCCGTTTACAAGCGTCTATTGTACAGTATTACATTTCAAGGTACTGTTCTAATACAGATACAAGCAAATGCTGATTGCAGTTCATATTTTCAAGCAGGCTTTGTACTAATTATCTGTAACTTCTACAGCTGTGTATTTTCTCATAGCATAGCGGAACTTCTTCTCTAAGTTTCATACAAATAGTATTGTTCTATTCATTATTTTCCTAACGCAAGCAGAAATCACCTGCTTCTCAGTAAATTTCCAAGGTACAAGGAAGATTTTAGCAAATAGTACAAGGTCAGTGCAACTGCAGTTTGTACAGAATTATGCAGTATGAAATAGAATAAATGTGTTAACCCTTTTCAAGCTCTAAATGCACTAAGCATATTACTAATACACACATTAATACATATTTTTCTAACACTTTCCACAAGGAAAAGTATCATAAGTTACCACCCCTTGTTGTCTTATTACCAGTGGAAGATTTAATTTTCTATGAACTATAATTTTTTTTAATATTTCTCCCCCTCATATAGGAGAGCCTCAGTTTCTTATCATTCAAAAATTCAACCATTCATCCCTTTTTAACATATCCCAATAATATTTTATCAAATCTCTGAATTGGTTTGAAAACAGTGTATATTTGATAACAAAATATATAAAATCTTCACTATTTTCTCCACTCCTTGAATTAATTCCTTTATCTTGTTCTTTATAAATAATTTTAACCTCTTTTTTACTCATCTTATTTTTCATTGATCAAGTCTATATTATATCCCCTATTTATAAACATCTGCCCTATCCTGTCTACCTCATCTCGATAAAGTCCCCATAGGGGATGGATTTTATGGTGTGGGGTGGATGACAGCTACTTCCATGAAGAATATAATCAAAGTTATCAAATTACCTACACATTTTTGTTTTAATGCTACCATCATCTATTCCCTCGAGTGTTACATCTAAGTAATTAACCTTATTGCCTAGTTGTAAACCATTAAAACCTATATTGAACCTATTTCTATGAAGACTTTGTATAAAATCCATGACCTTCTCAAATCCATCTTCACAGATGAAAATTAATTCATCTATGTATCTAAAATATTTTACCACATGTCTAACAAAATACTCATTATATTCATATAGATACTTTCAAAATAGCCCATAAATAAATTTGCATACATGGGGGCAAAATTTGCCCCCATGCTATACCTCGTAGCTGTTTAAATAATTCTCTATTGAATTCAAATATGTTATTTTGCAAGCAAAATAAAATTAAATCTAATATATAATGTGCACTAGGGCTATCACCCAAAATATTTAATACTGCCTCTAGTCCATGTGTATGTTTTATGCTTGTATATAAACTTGTCACATCCACAACTACAAAATATCTACCCTTGTACCATTTTATATCTCTGATTTTCTTTATAAGATCAAAAACATCTTGAATATAGGATGGTAACTTGACTACTTCTGGTAGTAAATATTGGTGAAGAAAGCAATAAATATTATGGGTAAAATATCCACAGGCCGAAACTATAGGGCAGCCTGGAGGATTACTTAAACTTGTATGTATTTTAGGTACACAGAAAAAATAGGCAATAGTACAGTCTTTACTATCAAACACATACTGTACATCCCTAAGGGAAAAATAATTTAACCTTAAACCTTTCACCCCTAATGGAAATTGGGTATAATTACACAATCCAAAGTATGATAAAGAAATACCTATGAATTCTTACCTTTAGGACCTGTATATAAAATCCTATATGTTAGTCTTTCTTTGGGAGTTTTCACAAATCTTTTGGATTTCAGTGCAGCACAATGATGAATTTCACTGCGGCATATTGTTCTGCTAAACATCTAGAGTTTTTGACATGCCAAGTCTGTAGACTGTCCAGAGACTTAAACATGCACACAGGAATGCACACGTGTGTGTTATCTCTGATGTCATAACACAATAAAGATATATTCTGGTCATATATTAGTCATATACTGCATCACACCACCAGAAACAGAAGTTATATACTCACACCTAATGGAAGCCAAGTATAACGCAGTTTGGTAGTCTCATATTTTATAAGGGCCATGTAGATCTTTTGCAGGATCTTATCAATGCAGAGTTGTATTTCTGAAACAGTTTAGTATTTTCTAGCAATTTCAACAGTGTGCCTCCCAGACATCCACATAGCAAACCGCAGTCACCTAGGAATACTAACACATCCTCTATTACACCTACCCCCAAATTCTTCTGTGAGGTTCACCAGAACTGCAAGTATTCACCTCTAAAGTCAAATGGGACTGCACAGAGCCACAGAGTTCTTATTATTTCTGATTCCTTAGTCAGACACCAACATTGCACTTACCAGAGTGGACAAGGAATGAGTTACATCAAGCTGCCTCTTGGGAGCTGTCATCAGCAACATAACTAGGATCCTTCAGTTTCCCTATTATTTGTTGGGCATGTGGGGGTGAATGACCTTAGACATGTTGTGAATGACCTTAGACATGCTACACTGAAAAAAGCACAGAGGTACACTGTTGATCTTTCTTCCTTGGTTCTAAAAAGGGAAGTCACTGGCACTGAGGAGTATTCTACCATTACCAAGGATGGTGCCTGAAATTAAGGACAAAATTATTGTAATGAGCAATTAGTTAACAAACTAGTGTCATTCTACTGGAGAAATCTGGGATGTTATGGTCAGAAAACCCTCCTATTTTGCCAGGGCTATATTGTACATCTCGGTTCAAGGTGTCATCATACTATCCTAAAACCTTTGGTGCTCTCATAGTGCCCTTTTTAGGCAAAGCACAACTCGTGATGATATGCCTCCTTGAAAATTTTAAATTTAGCCAGTATAAGGATACTACTGTCCAATGCCAGGAGCTTGAACAGGAAGAGATCTGAGCTTGAGGCTTTCCTTGCCCTTGAAGACATACATACCTGTGTACTTACAGAAACCTGATTTAACTGTAAAAAGAAACGCACCATCTTTGCAAGGCTTCAGTTGCTATCTTGTGTTCAGGTCTACTGGGGGCTATGTGAGCATATCCATATTTCTGAGAAATTACATAAGCTCACTAAATCATGCATAATACCATGCCAGAACTTACTGAAGTTCAGCTAAGCCTCAATAAAATATTTACCATATAATTGTCAACTACAGAACTCTTTTCATTTCTGAGCTAGAAAAATGCTCCAATCTGATCTAAAACTGCCTCACCCAAACATGGTAAACTTGCTCCCCTTTTATCACACTGCCTGGCATTGTTGCTCTTACTCTCCCCTTTCATATTTTTCTTTGTCTCAACAAACCTATGCTTTTCCACTTGTGTTGCTCCTTCTCTGACTCCCTCAACTCCATTTCTGCCAACTCTGAGCTGTTCCTCTTGTGCAGGTCCAAACACATATCCTTGTCTGTGCAATTTCCCCAGATAACTTCCTCCTCCATAACAAAATAGCCCTTAAGGTCTATAGCCACTACAAACATATTTGACTATCACACACATCCATTTATACCTTTCTTCCCTCTGTCATTCATTTCCACGCTTCTCATTCGCCCCCACTTTCTTCATTGTTCTTTTGCTTCCCTTGAACCCTGATTCCATACCACAATACATAGAACTAGTCCTTCCCAGAGGGTTCAAAGCCTGTCTACCTCATTTCTGGACTTGACACATATTTAGATGTTGCTGCACATATCCCACTGTCTACCAAAATAAACTATCTGAACATTATCTAACTTTCAGATCTAGTATTGTCTGCAGTTGTAAATGTTTCTCCATTCAGCCTGAAATACAGTTTAGATATCAGAGTTCCAGCAACTGATATTTTGCTGCACTGCAAGAATCCCCCAGGACAAGTATGAGAACACCATCATCTTAAACCTTGATTTCTTATTCTTTTTTCTCAAATGATAATCCTCATATAAACTGTAAATGTGTATATCTATATATTTGCACACACACACACACACACACACACACACACACACACACACACACATATATATATATATATATATATATATATATATATTTTTTTTACCTTCACTTGGTTGACTAACATGAATGTTGACATCTTGAAGGTAAACCACTCTATGTCAAAAAAAGAAATGGCGACTTTCTAGTACACATGCACCGAGTTGCTTCTCCACACATCCAAATATTACTTCAAAAAAGCCATAAACAGCATCCCAATATCTGCAACTAATTATAAATACTAACCACATGATCACACAATCCATTGGAAAAGGGAATATTCCCCTACCTGGGGATTGTCAGTCTTGCACACCTGTCAATTACCTGTGTAGTCAACCAAATGCTGTCAATTAAACGTGTTTTTAGCAAACTCCATGTTGACTAAACCAATGGAACCCATATATATATATATATATATATATATATATATATATATATATATATATAGGTCCACTTTGATTTATGGAAGTTTCAAAACATTGAAACTGAGATGGCTGAGACCATATGATCAAAGTTATGAAACTTGGAAAGTACAATAAAAACAATAAAACTACACAAAAAAAGTTACCTTTACATTTTTGCAGGGGGCAAGCCCCTCTGCACCCCCCCACACCCCCTGCTGATTAAATATACCAGATCTTGAGATCGCACTATACCAAGGAAAGTAAATTTCCCGTTCCACACTGTACAGTGTTTTCAATGCAAAGTGTTTGAAGTTTCAAAACTTCGATCATATGGTCTTGGCCATATGGGTTTCAAAGTTTTGCAAATTTGATAAAACAAAGTGGACCCATAAATAAATATATATATATATACATACATTATATATATTTATATATATATATATATATATATATATATATATATATATATATATATATATATATATATACATTTTATATATATATATATATATATATATATATATATATATGTATATATATATATATATATATATATATGATCTATATCAATAACATTATAAAAACTATATATGTATATATATAACTACACATAATAAGCTATATCAATAACATTATGAAAAAATGTGTGTGTGTGTGTGTGTGTGTGTGTATATATATATATATATATATATATATATATATATATAAAACTACAGATACAACCTATATTTGCATACCTAAAAACATATCCAACTATCTCTACATTCCCTGCCTATAAACACATTACCCCAAAATGACAACTGTCTTAATTTACTGCTAGGTTCTGTTAGATGGATCATCTCAGCTGTCTGAAGAACTACACCTTGTGTGCACATTCACAAGCAAGTTTTTTTAGTGAGGAGACAGTTTGTAAAATATTAATCTAATTCACTTGAAAAGTTAATCAAATAGGTTTTGCATTAACATGCATTTTCTGAATAATAATTAGTAATGAAACTCTAGTGTCTGAGTGCATGCACAATAGAAGACAACAGATTCAGCTTGTTAGTTGTCCGTAATCTTGATCCTCTTAGTTAAACTGTTATATTCTTATTGACTGCTTGCTAATGTCAGTGATTCACCAGAAAAACAAAAAGTCCATGACTGGAAAAACATAAGACAAAATCAAGGGCAGCAAAAATGTATGGTCACAACCTAACATGCTGATTAACAAGCACTTCTGAATAATAAAAGGTACCAAATGCCAGTGTCAGTCTTTCATGACTGATAACCTCAGCAACCCATCAGAAAAACAAAAAAACTCTTGATGACTAGGCAAAATATAAGACAAATTCAAGGACAGTCAAGAGGCATGGTTGAACCCTAGCAATGGCTGATTAGCATGCATTATTTGGACAATAACCAACATGAAACCTTAGTGTTTGTCCTTACCAAATGAAAAACAAAACCTTTATGAGGACTGGAACAGATACAAGGCAAAATCAAGAGCAAGAAAAGGTATAGCTGTACCCTACCGAGGGCTGAGTGAATCAAGCATCACAGTTCGCTTGGGGGCGCTCTTCTGCTAGCCTGCAGTATCAACTGCCTTCTAACTGATTCACTGCCAACCCAGGACAGTTTGTCATTTCCCCTCTTACCTGCCTTTGTACCTAAAATTAACAAAAATTGCTACAAACCTTACCCCTTCATTGCTTTCTCTAAGACCTCTGTATTGAATATAAAATAACTTTTATAGTACAAGTGACACTCAACCCCTAACCTACAGGCATCTATATTATAAGAACAAATGGTTAAAATGTCAAACACATCTTTGTCAACACGTTTTAAGCGAACGCTCTTATAAGCGAAAGCTGACAACGTTGAAACCGACATACTCAAAATATTTTATTTGTCCAACACCAATCCCCCACTGCCGCATTGAACCTGAACTGCAAACACAGTAAATTTCACTTGTAATGAACACGCTAAATATACGCTACAATCCTTCCAGTTTGTAAAGTAAATGAAGTAACCACACCAACTGCTAACAGTAAATCTCCAAAATTAAACTTCACCAAAACGGCACTTTCCCGAAACACAAACCAGTTAACACACATACACTAATGTTTCTCTAATTTTTGCACCCCCCTGCACCCCCCATGTGGGGGATGCACCCCCCACACCCCCTGCTAAGTATATATACTAACTCTGAGATCGCACTAAAATTAAGGTAAACATGCATAATTCATAATGTACACATCTTTACGTCACTGCTACATTTGCGTGTGTTGGCCAGCTATGACATTTTGAACTTAACGTTTTAGATCTTTAGAGCTTTCGCTTATAAGAGTGTTTGCTTAAAAATGTATCAACAAATTGGTGCTCAACATTTTAAGCATTCATTCTTATAATATAGACCCACCTACAAGACTCCACTGCAAGAGACACCTCCATCAGCACTGGAAAAAGCCTAGGCCTTACCATTTCTGCTGGACTTCCTATATCAACCAATCACAAACAGTTGTCTGGTGGACTTTGTAGTGAATAAGGCCATACCCCTCCAGGCCAAACCTTTTAACACTTCCTAACAGACCACTTTCCCAATCCTGACACCCTGACCCTCTTGGCCTATTCTGTCCCTACCATGGCCAGGCCATGTCCCAGTAACTCCACTCCCCTCCCACCCTTTTAGTACCTATTGTCTAAGCTGTCTTCCCCTTAGACAAATGATGGCTAATTGCAACAGGGCTCATCAACCATTGTTTCATAGTATACTATAGTCTGATTTATATCTGGCATTTCACATGAGCTCAGACAGAAAGAGATTGAAATGTACTACTGTTTTCATTGGATGCAGACACATAGGCCAACTTATTATATGTTGAAATATTTACTGAAGACTAAATTCAGGCTGTGCTGTGAAGTGCATGGATCTGTCTAAATGTTATTATTAATATTGTTATTGTTCTTATCATTGTTGTTCTTATATTTACTCGTGCGTGAATCTGTCTAAATGTTATTATTAATATT